>NW_015391022.1:0-16385 GCF_001527695.2 Protobothrops mucrosquamatus
TGGAAATTATCAGCAAAACAATTGGCTAAACTTTTACTTATAGTTGAGTTCACTTGTAATAACTCAGTTCAGACCTCCACTCAGAGGTTCCCATTTCAGACTACCTATAACCACCACCCATGTCTGCTACTGAACTTTTCCAGTTGTCTTTTTTTCCTAAAAGCCTGCCATTTTCTCTAGGTACTTCAAATTTCCTTAAATATCACCTGGACCATGTCAAGCCCTCTTAAAAGCAATTTGCTGTCACAGCTAAGAAAGTGTTATTCATTGCTGTTGAAGTCAATGTCTGGCTTTCTATCCAAAGTAGAGCAGCTGGCAGGATCTAGCTGACTTTGGCTGATCTCAAAAACATCTAAACAGGGTTGCATTGGTAAACAATCAAGAAATGATAGTGTGGATGGCTAGAGTGGTTAGCTAGACTAGTTAGGTGGGGAAACATTCCAAAAATCATACGCTGCAGCCGTTTCCATATTACTGTCAACACCCATAGGCTTCCCCTATAGCAGGGGTCTTCAAACTTGACCCTTTTATGACTTCTGGACTTCAACTCCCAGAATTCCTCAGCCAGGCAAGTTGGCTGAGGAATTCTGGGAGTTGAAGTCCACAAGTCATAAAAGGGCCAAGTTTGAAGACCCCTGCCCTATAGCTTCCAAGAGCTGATTATATTATCTTTATATTATATTATTGTATAATAATTTATATAATATTATCATATTATATTATTTTCCATAACTATCAAGGACTCAAAAAATTTAAAGAGGATGGAAGCACATTATTTATGTTAGAGAACTGCTATGGAACGCCAAGACTATAAACATATGCTGAAGTATAGAAGACTGTGTTTACCTTTAATTGTGATGCTAAATCCACTATCATTACCTTTTCAAGTAGCATTTGTTCTTCCATTCTCACCTGACTGCTTGGGGGTTTTGACCAACGTCCCCTTCACTGTTCTACAATGGGAATTGTCACCCCCGCAAACACCACACTTGTCATCCTCCTTCAGGGAACCTATTTCTCTGTCGCACCCAACATGCTGCCATTCAAAGAAGAAAAACACATTATTAAGAAATGGGGTTAAGGATGCAAATTCAAAATGGCAGTCCTTCCAATGAACTTGGAACAGGCCTTGCAGAGTACAGTTAAATATTTCTCTCTGTATGACGGGATGATATACTTCAGTGTCTCTCAACCTTGGCAACTTTAAGCTGTGTGGACTTCAGCTCCCAGAATTGCCCAGCTGGTATTCATTTACTTTGTGGGCAACCATCAGATGATCAGATTTAACCAAATAGGCCTACTTATGTTTATATTTTAAAGGAGCCTCACAAATCAATAAAATGTATTTTAAAATCAAAACAAAAGTTTAAAAAAAATCTATATAATTGCCTTTCCTGGTTTGCCAATGTATTTCTTTCAGATATTCCTCATATGGTTTATTCCTAGGCCTGGCATTTTCTACTGGAACTTAAAACATATTATGGATATTCTGCTTTAAGTACACAATCTGTTCATTTGCTGTATATGGTAGTGGCTCTTCAGAACTGTGACTCAGGATGTACCTTTCACTTTTTCTGCTGCTGCACATTTCATGGGAAGATTATTTATTCATGCATATATTGTTTGTGGGTTTATCTTCTGTATCCCTAATCTGCTTTCAATAAAATCTAGTTCTTGTTTCTTCTTCTTGTGCCATATCCGTTATCAGATGTTGGCGATCATGCTGGCGATCCTGTTTTTATCAGCAGCCGCACGAAAAAGTGCTGCTGAGTTTTGTCCAAACCAGTCCCTTAGATTTTGAAGCCACGATGTTCTTCTTCTGCCTGGACCTCGTTTGCCTTCAATCTTTCCCTGGAGGATTAAATGGAGTATGCCGTATTTTCCTGGGTGTTCTTGTTTATGTGAAATAATTCCTTGGAAGGCAGAAAATGCTGAACTTTGCAGCTGAGGAGCGTGACGTTATGAGTGTGTTTAAATCATCATTGCTGAAATGTTTTAGAGCAACAGACTCTCATCCAGGGCTTTCCAGGTAGTTCTGGTCCTCAATACAACCATTTGTTTGTTGACCGTTTAACGCTACAATGGCATTGAAAAAATAACTTATGACCATTTTTCACGCTTATGACTGTTGCAGCATCCTTATGATTACATGATCAAAATTCGGGTGCTTGGTAACTGGCATGTACTTATGACGGTTGCACTGTCCCAGGATCATGTGATCACTGTTTGTAACCTTCCCAACTGGCTTCCAATAAGCAAAGTCAATGTGGGAAGCCGGATTTACTAAATGAATACGTACATGATTTACTCAAAAACTATAGTGATTCACTTAACAACTGTGGCAAGGTCATAAAATGAGGCAAAACTCACTTAACAACTGCCTTGCTTAGCAATGGAAATTTGGGGCTTAATTGTGATGACAAGTCAAGAACTGTCTGCATAACTTTACCATGGCCACTGCTGGCACTGAAATCAGAGAACGTCTGTCACATATCTATTATAACTCATTTTAGAAAAGTTTCTAAAACTTGAATGGACCTGCAAGTTACATACCACACATTCACCCCTTACACAGATACTGTATGGATCTCTGTAGGTGCACCTGGTACCATCGTGAACAACCTGGTTCATAAATACCACATCTCCAGTTTCCTCAGACTGGCAAATTAGTTCACATTTCTGGGCATCTGCAGAAAAACAAAATACATGGAAAAGATCGGTTCTATGTTCTGGTAATTGAGGTGAGAAGTGGAACTCTGTATTTACAATTCAACTTCCTGGGAATCAAGGAAACCAATCTATGATGGTTTCTTCCTCCTAGCAATTCTTCCTTATTTGCAAAGAGAACAATGATACCAAGGCCTAAACCTGAGATGTCCAACCTTAGCAACTTTAAGACTTGTGGACTTCAGCTCCCAGAATTCTCCAGCCTTAGGTCTGTTGGTTGTCATGGGGCCCTAAGGGAGAAGGTGTAGCCTGGAGGTGGTTGATGCAGTGACAGAGAAGACACCATATCTGCTCTGATCCCTTTTTTTTTTTTTAAATTTGTATTGAAAAGTATTTCCATTTTAATTCATTTTTATATTTATAATTGTTTTTATATTCACAACGACAATTTTACTTGGTGCCATACATATTTATGTGTATTGTTCAAATTGTTTTTATGTTTTGCAATGCATTGGTTATAAGAAATCAAAGGAGAGAAGCAACCGAGAACTAAGGAGAAACTTCCTGACAGTTAGAACAATTAACCAGTGGAACAACCTGCCTCCAGAAGCTGTGAATGCTCCAACACTGGAAGCTTTTAAGAAGAGACTGGACAGCCATTTGTCCGAAATGATATAGGCCAGTGATGGCAAACCTTTTAGAGACCGAGTGCCCAAACTGCAACCCAAAACCCACTTATGCATCATCAGGTGCCGGGTGAGTGTGGCCCATTGGCTGGCTGCAGTGGTAACGGCAGAGTGGGTGGGACTAAAAAATTCAATCAATCAATTCCAACTTTGCAAGATCTTTTTTTTCCGCGAGAAGTTGACATTGACTGATTGATTGAACCTTTTTTTTTGCACACGGTGGCGGAGGCCTAAAGCGAAAAGGTTTTATAAAACCCAGCTGAAGGCCTAGGACTGGGGCGACGGCACGCGTGCCCACATAGAGAGCTCTGAGTGCCGCCTCTGGCACCCGTGCCATAGGTTCGCCACCACTGGTATAGGCTTTCCTGCCTGAGCAGGTGGTTGCACTAGATGACCTCCAAGGTCCCTTCCAACTTTTATTATTATTATTGTTGTTGTTGTTATTATTATTATTATTACTAGCTGTTCCCGGCCCGTGTTGCTGTGGCTCAGTCTGGTTAAATGGAAAAGAAAGAAAAGAGGTGTGACATCTATATGATTCCGGATCTCCTTACTTTCCGCCGCGCCCTCAAGACATGGCTTTTCCTGCAAGCGGGCCTGGCCTAGGGAGGGTTTTAAATCGGGTTTATTTTTTAAGAAAATTTTAAACAGCACAACTTTAAAATATTTGGTTTTAATTGGTTTTATTTGGCGGGGATTGTAAATATGTTTCTGTTTTTAAATATGTTGTGAGCCGCCCTGAGTCCCGTTGGGAGAAGGGCGGGATATAAATCAAAATAAATAAATAAATAAATAAATAAATAAATAAATAAATATATAATAGTAGGTATATAAAAACACGCGCGTATTTGAATGCAACGTTGTGTCAAAATTTCAAAGCAATCGGTGAAGAACTTTCGGAGATTTAAGATTTTGAACAAACGAACATTTACATTTTTATTTATATAGATTATTATTATTATTACCATCAGGGTGCTCATAAGGAAGCCAGGTGTGCTTAGAGTTTTCATGGGTGTAATAAGAGTTCCGCTTGGAACACTGCTGAGCATGAAAATCCTCATAGGGACCTTGGCACTCTTCGGCGTTGCAGACCTGATAGTCATACGTAGCACCTGGACACTGGCGGCCACCATAAGCTGGGCTGGAAAACAAACAAAAGAGCCAAATAAGGACCGGAGCACTCAAATTCTGCAGCCCAAGGCAAGCAGGAAGGGCATTCGGTTTCATTCATTTTAACCTTTTCTTTTGTTGGTTTATATAAATGAATAAAAATTATATTTTACATTGTTTTTTTAAAAAAAATCTCAAAGCAGGCATACAATGCATATAATGGAAACATCTGCAAGTAAAGTGTATTTACTATTAACAATAAGCTCTAAGACAGAGGTCCCCAACCTTTGGGGCACCAGGGACCGGTTCCATGGAGAGAGGTTTTTCCACGGACCGGAGTGGGCGTGGTTTTGTGTGCTGCCTGCATCCCACGGATGGGGATTTGCTTGTTTGTGCGGACCGGTTGCTGGCATGCCGCGGCCTGGTACTGGTCCACGGACTGGGGGTTGGGGACCCCTGCTCTAAGAGGATACAGGTTACAATGAGATTCAGGCTTAGCCTCATCCGATCATCTGTTCTATTATTTGTTTTTGAATCAAGCCTCTTCTGATTAAAGAGGACAAATAGAATTGATTTATCATAATCAGAAATTAGCATATTAGTGAACATTTACTCTAAATTCCCTGATGGATACACTTATCACTGAGGACAGAATAGCACTTCCTGTTGTGGAACTATGGTAACTAATGAAAATCTGTTGTTCTTTGAACATTGCTCTAAAGGTAGGAGCAGAACCACTGTAATATGATGCCCCAAAGAAATGTGACAGAATGAAGGAATTAACCTTGAGAAAGATCTTTGCTGATAATTAAGACTGGCTTATAGCTAAGCAGCCACTGTCTAAGCTCTAGTTTAATATTAGCTGTACATCGTAGTTTATTTAAGTGCACCCATTAAAAATACACAATATTTACAGACCTAATTTTGTTAGAATTGACATTGTAGGCAGTCATATAACCAAAGACTATAAGGGGAAGAGAGACCATTCTCATATTTTGGCATTTATTAATTGCACTATGATTTCTTGCATAAAATCTTCTCTTTATTGTCAGCTATACTGGGGAGAGACCCAGTTTGGTGCAGTAGTTAAGGCACCAGGTTAGAAACTCAGAGACCATAAGTCAGTGGTGGCAAACCTTTTAGAGACCAAGTGCCCAAACTGCAACCCAAATCCCACTTATGTATCACTGGGTGCCGGGTGGGCGTGGCTATGGTGGAAATGGTAGACTGGGTGGGCGTGGGCGTGGTGGGCGTGGCCAGCTCGATGTTGCTCTGGCGGGTGGGGCAGTGGGCAGGAGGGCATCTTGCTCAGCAGGTGGGGGGCATGGGGGGAGGCTCTTGAGTCCTGCAGCTCTTCCGAGGGGGGGAGGAGGGGCTGTGCTGGGATTGGGGCTCCTCGTGCCTTCCGCTGCCTGCCTGCGCTCTTCTGCCGAAGATGCCGCGGCTCTGCTTGCCTGGCAGGGCAGGGGCACGCTCGCGCATGGGAACGCACATAGGGCTGCTGCCTCCTTTTCCGTGCCTGCTTCCACCGAAAGTTGCTCCCTTTATAGCCTCTTGCCTATTCCCAGACTGCGCATGTGCGGAGAGCTGCGCATGCGCAGCTCTGCGGAAAGCTGTGCATTCACGGAGAGGAGGAGGGAGCAGCTCGCCCCAGCAATGGCTTGCGTGCCACCAGAGATGGCTTCGCGTGCCACCTCTGGCACGCGTGCCATAGGTTCACCACCATGGCCATAAGTTCTAGTCCCACCTTAGACATCTGGATGACCTTAGGCCAGTTACTTTCTCTGAGCCCCAGGAAATAGGCAATGTTAACTTGCAGTTGTCAGCAGTCAACACTGACTCAAAGGCACATCTACACTCACAAAAGTTCAGGGAACTATAGAGTTGCTCTGCTAAATAAGGTAGGTGCTCTTGACACCTTTATCCCACGGAAAACCAGACTTACGGTGGTCTGTTGCAGTTCCTGCTGCGGGAACGCACCCCACCCCCACAAGTCCTGGAGCAGGAACCAAATTTGGACCAGGAACTCCAGCCGCCATCCTGGCTGTAAGGTTGTTCTGAAGTCTTCCAGATGCAGTGACCCTTGAAACACCACTGGAACAGGAGAAGAAATAAGGGTTACCTGAACACCTGCCTCTTCATATCTGTCCAGTGTTAGTGAGGAGAGCAGTTCTACCGCCACAGAAGCACCCAGCTTTACAATAGGGTTCGGAATCTGTTCCTCCCACTTTCATTGGTCAGGCAGACAGGGATGACTGTGGAGCAATAAAGAAAGGTCTCAGGGGGGCCTGGGTGGCACAGGATAGTCACGAAAAAACCTTATCACTTCTAGAGCACCAACGTTGAATCTTGGCACAGTCCAATAACATGCTGACTCCTATCCTTACCTTACTTCCCCCCCTCCCCAAACACATCTATATTTTCCAGTGGGAAAACCAAACGGATATCATGGGAAGGCATTACACTAGGAGACTTCAAACTTGGCAACTTTAAAACTTGTGGACTCCCAGAATTAGCCAGCCATGGGGAATTCTGGGAGTTGAAGTCCACAAGTCTTAAAGTTACCAAGTTTAGAGACCCCCGCATTAAACCTACACTTGTATCTTCCATGAACGTAGCGAACACAAAATATGAACAGCAAACAGTCATAGGTTAAAAAGAAACAACTATCTTTTCACTATTAATCAGGAGGTGTGACCTGAAGTATTTTAGTGCTGCAGGAAATATCAAAGAGAAACCATCAGTGCAAAATAACAACTACCAGGAAAATGTACAAAGTGGTTTAACGTGAGATTTCAATCATTATTTATTTACTAGCTGTACCCGGCCACGCGTTGCTGTGGCTCAGTCTGGTTAAATTTACGTCCAACAGATGGCGCTGCTTTTCAAAAAAAGCATGTTTTTACCTGTCACAGGTGTGACATCTATATAATAGTAGGTATATAAAAACATGCGCGTATTCGAATGCAACGTTGTGTCAAAATTTCAAAGCAATTGGTGAAGAACTTTCGGAGATTTAAGATTTTGAACAAACGAAAATTTACATTTTTATTTATATAGATGAGCCATGGTGGTACAGTGGTTAGAATGCAATATTGTAGGCTAACTGTACCCACAGCAGGAGTTCGATCCTGACCAGCTCAAGGTTGATTCAGCCTTCCATCCTTCAAGGTTAGTAAAATGAGGATCCAGATTTTTGGGAGCAAATATGCTGACTCTGTAAACTGCTTTGAGGGGGCTGTAAAGCACCATGAAGCGGTATATAAATCTAAGGGCTATTGGTATTGCTATTGTTATGCATAGCCCACCCAACCGTCTCAGGCATTCAAAAATTAAATTCAGGCCTAATTTTTTACAGCCACTCAAATTGTACAGAATGCCAGAATAGGAAATTGCTAAAGTTATCTGTGAGAAATACCAAGCATGGGAAAGACTGTAAGAAAAATGAGGAAGTTACTCTTTTGATTACAGGAGTAAATTCTGGGGATCCCGTGCCTTTAGCTGCAGCTCCAGCATCTCTCCCCACTCCCCAATTTTTTTGCATCTAAATGGGAGGGGAGGTTGCTCATGCATTCTAGAAGTCATTTTAAACCTGGGCATTGAGATAGGGGTATATGAATCATAGTAAGCAAACAAATTTAACAGATAATCAACTTAATCGGTTAAAAGTGAAAACAATTAATTATTAATCAATTCATCAAAAGCAGTAACAAACATTGCTATTTAATTATTCAATCAATTTATTTCCTTCCCTTCTCTTTTTCGTCCTTTTGATGTGACACTTAGCAATTGGGGTGTCAGTCCTAACTGTCGCTAAATGAGGACTACTTTGTATTGTCCATTTTTAAAAGAAAGAATATGCATAAGAGGGAAAGGATAAAAAATGTATAACGTTGTCCATTTTGGCCCATAAGACATACAGTATGTCTGTCTGTCCATATATGGATGTAAAACTGTTTGGCCTCCTGCTAAAATGAGACTGAAATAATAATAATAATAATAATAATAATAATAATAATAATAATAATAATAATAATAATAATAATAATAATAGTAGTAGTAGTAGTAGTAGTAGTAGTAGTAGTAGTAGTGGTAGTGGTAGTAGTAGTAGTAGTAATAGTAGTAATAGTAATAATAATAGTAATAATAGTAATAATAATAAAGTTGGAAGGGACCTTTGAGGTCATCAAGTCCAACCCCCTGCTCAGGCAGGAAACCCTATACCAGTGATGGCAAACCTTTTAGAGACCAAGTGCCCAAAAACTGGCCCTGCCCATGCTCCGCCCCCCACCCGCCTGCCCGCAGGGCCACTCACCGCCTCCAGGGCCCGCCACAGATCGCCCAGCAGCGCCATGGTGGCCACGCCCTCTGCCCGCGCCCCGCAGCATGAACTGTGCGTGATGGGGCGTGAGGGCAGAGTCTTATCTACACTGTCTGGCTGCCATGTCCTTGGCTGCACTGCTCCGCGTGGGCCACGCTCGGGGGTGACTCTCCTCCAGGGGGGCTGCTGGTGAGGAGGGGGTCACGGGGGGAGGCAAGGCTGGGGCAACAGCACGTGTGGCCACAGAGAGGGCTCCGAGTGCCGCCTCTGGCCCGCGTGCCATAGGTTCACCACCACTGCCCTATACTATTTCGGACAAATCTCACTCAACAGCAGACATACCTGACCCGAAGCACACTCCGTTCCATCCAAAGGTGGCCCTTTCTTCGTTTTACAGAAATAAGGGTTGTCCGGATGGCTGCACCACAGTTGTTTGCAAGGGTCAAAAGTTCTGAACTGTAAAGGAGAAGGACCACATAAAGCTTATTGCTCTTTCTCCATTTAAGCCAAATGTACTCTGCTTTGAACAATATTTTATCTTTTAATTTAGTGCAGTTGCAGCTCTACATTATAACTACAGTTTAAAAAAGAAGAAGTGGTGTGCAGTCACCAAAGAATAATCTCATAAATTACGGATTGATTAAAGCAAGGGTCCTCAAACTTGGCCACTTTAAGACTTGTGGACTTCAACTCCCAGAATTCTGGGAGTTGAGGTCCACAAGTCTTAAAGTGGCCAAGTTTGAGGACCCCTGGATTAAAGTTATCTGTTGTCTGCTATTTGCACAACTCCTGATCCAACAGGTTTGACATACATTCAAGATAAAGAGTTCACCATAGTTTTTTTTTCCAACCACATTTGCCTCGTTCAAAGCAAGATCTTATTTCTTCGTCTCAAAAGCTCATGATTCCTCCAATTTGAGATCGACCCCCTGGTGACTTCAATGATACTGCCCTATATGGTGTTTCACAGCCTTCTTTAAGGATATTTTTACTATTATTTCCCAATATAGCCAGCCTCTGCAGGGGGATAGAATGGGAGAGTAGCTAGGTATATCATGAAATTATAATCATTTAAAAAGAAACACAATTTTAGGGACCTGGCAGACAGAATTTGCATGTGGATGTCACTGCACACATGTTGTCATTTTGGTGCGCCGTTTCTTTGATGCAGCTTCTTATGAGACCAATCGCACGCACCCTCAAAAACATTATTTTGTTATTTTAACTTGCAACTTTATGGATAGAAAATATCCGTTCACTCCCATAAAACAGATTGCCACTGATTTAGTTTACCTACATATATTTGAGGGTCTGCCACAAAGAAGAGGGGTCTCAACCTATTTTTCCAAAGCACCAGAAGGCAAGACAAGAAACAATAGATGGAAATTAATCAAGGAGAGAAGCAACCTGGAACTAAGGAGAAATTTCCTGACAGTGAGGACAATTAACCAGTGGAATAGCTTGCCTTCAGAAATTGTGGTTATTTCATCACTGGAGGCTTTTAAGAAGAGACTGGACAGCCACTTGTCTGAAATAGTACAGGGTCTCATGCCTAAGCAGGGGGGGTTGGACTGGGGGGTTGGACTAGAAAACCTCCAAGGTCCCTTCCAACTCTTATTATTCTCTATTCTATACTAGCTGTACTCAGTCTGGTAAAAGCGTGTGTTGCTTTTACGTCCAACAGATGGCGCTGTTTTTTTAAAAAAAGCATGTTTTACCTGTCACAGGTGTGACATCTATATAATATAGGTATATAAAAACACGTCTGTATTCAAATGCAACGTTGTGTCAAAATTTCAAAGCAATCGGTGAAGAACTTTCGGAGATTTAAGATTTTGCACAAACGAACATTTACATTTTTATTTATATAGATTCTCTACATACGTTTCCCATCACACTGTCATGAAAAGCTACTTCAGAGGCTGAAGGGATTCTGTGGAACTGAATGGAATAAAGCCATCGGCAGCTGCAGGACATGGCAAGTGGACAAATCTAAAGCGAAGCCACCAGTGGGCTGAAGCCAACATGTGATTCATTAAGAAAAGAAACCCTAGGAATTAACAGAAGGAAGAAGAAATGGTTTCCCACACACACACACACCAACAACGTTTCCATACTCACAGCTGTGCATGTTTTGTATCCCACACCAAAGTCAAAGCGGCATTGCTCATCCATAGTGTAATCAATTCCTGGCAGTTCTGGGCGTCTGGGCCAGTTCTGCATAAAAGGATCATCTAAGAGACAGTCGTAAGAACTGCAGCACAACAAAACAGAGATTGTGTATTAGAGATTAAATGTTCCTTGCAGATTCATTCAGCTGCTCCAAAAATCCTGGCACTCTATACATTAGATCAGGGGTAGTCAACCTTGGCTCTTTTATGACTTGTGGACTTCAATTCCCAGAATTCCTGAGCCAGCACAGCTGGCTCAGGAATTCTGGGAGTTGAAGTCTACGAGTCATAAAAGAGCCAAGGTTGACTACCCCTGCATTAGATTGTATATAATTTCCTCTCATCTGAAAGAAACTCCATACACATGCTTTTTGTCCATGTCCTATCCATATTTCTTTGAGCACTTTTCCCCAATATTCTTAACTACGTATACATTATCTGAATTGCAAACTACTGTACATCACAACTTTAAGCAAAGTTAAGATGCTTATTTATAAACTGCTTCCTAATTAGTCAAAAACACAAAAGCAAGCTTTGGAATAAAGAGTATTTTTCTCCAACCCCAATATTCAAGCTATTTGGCATTTTGTATCATTCTAATTGTTCTGTAAATTATAAAGTCTTTTTGCTTCAACTGTATTCTTTCTTACCATTAATTTATCCGATACAAAATGAAACAGAATGATTTGAAAGCAATGAAGTTAAGCTTATTGTATAAGAGGTCCTTGGTGCTCTTTGATTTTAGTTGTTTTCTTGCAGATATTTCATTACCCAAAATAGGTTCCCCAGTAACATGTTACCTAGTTTGGGTAATTAAAAATCTGCAAGAAAACGAATTCAGAGAGCACCAAGGACCCCTCATTTCAACCCTGAACTACAAATATTCTCCTTTATTGGTAAACTTACTGTATATAACGGTTCAACTCCTGTTTGCTACATCGGGACCAGTGATAACGGTGAAATGCAGCCTGCACTAGTGGTGCCATAATACTGCCCATGCCAGTCTCATCAGCACATTGGTTACCTTGGCCATCGTGTTCCATACCTAACCTGTTAAAAATAAACCTTTAAGTTGCACAGTATTTCCCAAGATCCATGAAGCACTAAATCATGAAACTGTATCAGCATTTTGAATACCATTGGGTACCCTAGTACGTTTATTACCGTGTGGTCTGAAGTACATTCAATTGTTTTTGCTATTAATATAACCAGATCTGCTTTACTCATTAAAAGAAATGAAATGGGCCTACCTCTCCAAAAACGTGGTCAATCAATAATATGAGAGCAAGTGACTTGGTATCATTTGTTAAGTGCGTTTTGCCCCATTTTATAACCTTTTTTGCCACAGTGTTATTTGAATCACTGCAGTTGTTAAGTTAGTAACATAGTTGTTAAGTGAATCCGGCTTCCTCATTGACTTTGCTTGACAGAAGGTCACAAAAGATGATCACATGACCCCGGGACACCGCAACCCTCATAAATAAGAGCCAGTCACCAAGCATCTGAATTTTGATCATGTGACCATTGGGACGCTGCAACAGTCGTGTGAAAAACAATCCTAAGTCATTTTTTTCAGTGCTGTTGTAACTTTGAACAGTCACTAAAAAATGGTTATAAGTTGAGGACTACTTAATACACCTACTGAAAGATTTCTGACTGAATGGAAAATGCTCACCCACTCCATAATCAAAGTTCCACGGCTGAGTTTTCAACCCATCACAGTCAATGTATTAAAAAGGCTGTGCAGGTCCCATGAGATCAGCAGTATACAATTTCCCTTACTTGATTTCAGAGCCCTGGGAGAAATTGTATGGGCAGAGGTCAAGTATGCTAAGGTTTTCTAAGTATACCTGAGGCTGCATGCTTAATAGTTTTACCCACAGCTTTGCACAATAAGGAAAGTTTAAGTGTGTGATGGTCGACAGCCAGGAGTTGACACCAAGGTTTTTGAACAAGGTCCTGGTATTAAAGTTCTCATTAATATAGAAAGTTTTAAGACCAGCTGGAGCAAAGGGCATCCAGGACATCCCGTGTTCTACCACAGCTCCCTCAAAGAAGCAACAACCACAAAAAAGATACTGGACAACTGAAGAATAACCTTTTCCAGTAACTTACACGTGTCCTGTCTCATGAGCAACTACAAAGGCTGAAGAAAATCCATCCTCGTGGTTAAGAGTGCAGCTACGCAGAGGGTGGCACATGCCAGTGACGGGAGCATAACCTGAAATAAGATGAAGGGATAAAACAAAGAACAAGAATGAAGCAGAGAGTCAAAAAAAAGGAGGGAGGGAGAGAGAAAATGAAAAAGAAAATATGAGAAAAAAGGAACCTCATGCTGGAACTCTTTCAATCGTATTTCACAGCCACTTCTCCTCTGGGAGAGACAAATGTCTCAGAACTACTTAGCCTTATAAAGGGAAACCATGAAATTGTTCCATATGTTTCATGAAAGCAGCTATGCTTTGAACCATTAACCAAATGATAAATGGCTTAAATTTAAGAACACGCTTATAGTGTATCATTCCCCTCCCCCAAAATTTGATCGAATAGCAAGAAAAATATCAACCCCCTCCTGCCCCCAAGTTATACCTAGCTAAATATAGACTACAAATTAAGTATTTTCACCTTCCAAGTGCTTGTTGCCAGTTCGGATTTTGGAGCCCCAGGCAGAAAGCAAAAAGCAAAAAGTTCACTGGCTCTTTTATGGACCACCATGTATGGCTGTGAGCTACATTCAGGTTGATGAGTCA
The DNA here is from genome assembly GCF_001527695.2 of Protobothrops mucrosquamatus. Taxonomy (NCBI): domain Eukaryota; kingdom Metazoa; phylum Chordata; class Lepidosauria; order Squamata; family Viperidae; genus Protobothrops; species Protobothrops mucrosquamatus. The sequence goes on from NW_015391022.1 coordinate 13,706, forward strand.
CAAGCTGTAGGAAAAAACTAGGCCTATTGGCAAGGAGAAATGATAGTGTACATACACATGACTTTTGAATTCTGTTTAATCTGTCTCTTCACATTTTCACACAGGCAGAAAAAGAAATAAATACTCTGTGCCAATGTTTCTATGTTACTCATCCCACTCCTGACGTTTTTCTTCTTGAGATGTTTAACATTGCAAAATAGCTTTTCCCAGTTTGGTGATTCCAAATATGTTGATTATGTTGGCTTGAGAACTGTCAGAACAGAAGTTGCAGCACATTTGGTAGGAGAGTTGGACTTAAGAGGCCAGTATAATTTGTAGCAGTACGAGGCAAGACTTGACTTGAATCTGTTCTATTAATTATGCACAAAATCTTCATATACAATGTTGCAACCCCAACAGCTCATTAGAGGAGGTCATAACAGGCCATTACAGGCAGTCCTCAACTTATAACCATCTAGTGGCCGTTTAAAGTTACAATGGCACTGAAAAAAGTGACTTATGACCGTTTTTTACACTTACGATCACTGTAGCATCCGCAAGGTCATGTCACATCAAAATTCAGACGCTTGGCAACTGACTCGTGTTCATGACGGTTGCGGTGTCCTGGGGTCATGTGATCCCCTTTTGTGACCTTCTGACAATGGGGAAGCCAGATTCACTTAACAACTGTGTTACTAACTTTTAACTAGCAGTGATTCACATAACAACTGTGGCAAGAAAGGTTGTAAAATGGGATAAAACTCACTTAATGACTGTCTCATTTAGTAACAGAAATATGAGGGTCAATTGTGGTCATAAGTCGAGGAGTACCTGTATGTACTGCATCATATTCAAATGCAATCAATGGGTAGTGTTGTATTCCAATTGTGATTGAGTCACTTTTTAGAAAAAAAATCAAAGAATTGCAATACCATGTGACATTTTCATGGAATTTTCCAAATCACATCTCATCATTGGTTGATCTACCATCTGTTACTTATGATTGGAACTAGGAAGTAGAACTTGGAGCTTTTTTTTTAAAAAAAAAAACTAGACCCCACCAATCTAAAGCAAAACTTAGGAATCCCTGTTCTGTAACACTGCAATATTAAAAACAATGTCTATAATTCAGAAAATTAGACACAACGTATGGTTTTGGTCATTCCCTTTATTGTATTTTTTAGATATTCCATTATTCTGACCTGAATCTTGAAACTGTTTGTAGAGGCAGAAAAATCTAGAAAACAGCATACGTGGAAAATGCTGGCAGAACTATTAGTAAGTAGAAGGTACAAAAAAATTGCCATTAAGATGCATGTGCCAAAGGACTTTGCCAAATATCTTATTTGGTGAAGGATTATGGTGAATTGCCAACAGGGTAGAGAAGGCTGAATTTCCTCTTAAATCAGCCTGCTTTTCATTTCCAAGAACGAAACTGCATATGTGTTACACGTTACAGTCCTCATTTTTTTCCATGATGTAATGTTAATAACCTTCACCATTCAGGCAATATTTTAAAACACGACTGCCATTTATTTTGTGATCTGTTCCTCTCTCAAGGCAATTAGGAAAATCTCTACATAGTCAATGTACATGAACAATCTGTACCGTGAAAAGTCTGCATTTCCACAATTCTCAACCATCAGACCCAATACACTAAGTCAGGGGTGTCAAACTGCCGGCCCGTGGGCCAGACGCGTCACGAGGAAACCGCGCCCACCCCATTGCTGGCAATGGGGAAAAAGTTCCGATACGTTGCGCAACGTCACATGATGTCGTGAGTTTGACATGTCTGCACTAAGTGATAGCAAGCAGTGGAAGGCTGGCTGGAGTTTAACAAAATTAATTGAAAGGAGATGGTAAAGAAATATATCTTTCCTCTCCATACAATAAAATACTGTATCATATACTATCATATACTATCCCAAGCATTACATTCCACATAACAGAAGACTCCCATCTTTTTGCAAATGGAGTTGAAAAGTCAGATAACTTTATCAATGAATGTCCTTCTGCTGAATCCAAATATTGCAAAGTTGCTGCATTTTTTGACAATATTTGCAAACAGCTCTGACCCCTTTGCTCTTTGAAATTCATCACAAAAAGAGCTTATTGCACAGACATCCCATAGAAGAGTACAGTGAAAAGGAACTACTCTTATTAGAACAAATATGATCGTGCTGAAATGTATTAATACGCTAAGTGGTTGAGTGGAACTTACCAGGTAAAGGTAACAAAATGATGAGAAAATATAACATGTTTCCAAAAGTAATCCCAGTATTGCCATTTATTTACTGGGAGGATAATTCATATATAATGAGAACAACAGAAAATATGACCAGAATTCAATGGAATTTTCCTTAGATGCGACCAAAGGTTGGTGTTCACAATCTTGAGAAATTAGCTGAGATGAGAGATGATGCGTCGCCTTTCCCAGAAAACCAAACTCTATCTTTATTCCCCCACCCAAATTGCCAAGCTGAACTCACAAACTAAAATACATTCGATGTGGGTCCAGAAATGTGATTCGATGAGCAAAATCCCTTCTGTTCAGTCTTCTAGCTGGGATAGTTCATCCTAACAGAAGAGAACAGAAGAGAATCTTGTCTGTGGAGATCCAGGTTCTAGTTGTCTCAAAGGTGCTTTTTCAAAGGCAAGTGGACTGTTTTTTTTCCAAGGAGGAGGAGGAGGAGGAGGAGGA
>NW_015391022.1:16485-57802 GCF_001527695.2 Protobothrops mucrosquamatus
AAGAAGAAGAAGGAGAAGAAGAAGAAGAAGAAGAAGAAGAAGAAGAAGAAGAAGAAGAAGAAGAAGAAGAAGAAGAAGAAGAAGAAGAAGAAGAAGAAGAAGAAGAAGAAGAAGAAGAAGAAGAAGAAGAAGAAGAAGAAGAAGAAGAAGAAGAAGAAGAAGAAGAAGAAGAAGAAGAAGAAGAAGAAGAAGAAGCAGCTTCACCAGTTGTGACTGACAACTGGAAGAAGTATCTTCTTCTTCCTCAAGGAAAAAAAGGGAGACAAGGTAGAACTTTCTATTCCATCCCATTATCTTAGAACAATTTAAATGTAGATAACTAGAACAAAGGTCCCATTGGCTTAAAAAAGGAGCTTTCTTCATGATTAGTCTGTAGAAAAGAATCAGCTAAAATAGGAATCAGAAAAGTACAAATGCTTCAATCCAAATAATGGAGATATAAGCACTTGGTGATACTACTACATGCATTAGGAAGTCAGTGAATGGAACTCAAGTTTGCTTGCATTGGATTTTCCCCCCCTGCTCTTATGCATTATTATAATCTGTTAGGAAGGCAACTTTAGCTTTTTATTTGGAATTATTGAACTTAGTCTGGCATAATCTATGATTAATCAAACCACACTGACTCCAATAACAACTTTCTATAAATCTCTTGCACACTGCGGATGGTTGGACTAGATGTTTCTTCTATCCCCTTCAAACTTTGTAATTCTATGGTTCTATAAAACTTGGTTTTTAACTATCCGACTAGAAAATCAGAGCAGTTCTAAAGGAGTTAGGAGGAAATGAGTGTGTGTTGTTACCGGGGGAGGAGTGATTTTATTATTATATTATAATCGCTGTGAGTAGGTGGCTGTCAAGGATGAAACTCTGGCAGCTATGTGCCTCTGAGTTTTAACTTGCCTTTAGATTAAGGAGGAGAAATGTTACTTTCAAATGGGTTAGATGGAGAAACTAAACTTATACGGTTCAGCTGAAGACCATGAGAGCCTGAAGCCTTTTCAAGGACACCAGAATAGGTGTGGATTTGAAGCAGACAATTCCCATAACAAAGTGAACTTGTTTATATGGACTACATAAGATGTTGGGGGTTTGGCTGGGAAAAGTATTGTTTAAGTCTACGAATTAATGTTGGAACCTCAGAATAAAGTTTTGCTTCGAAAATAACCATGCAGTGTATTGAATAGTAAGATTTTCGGAGACAGAATGAACCTGGAGTTTTATTTGGATTCTTGATGTTGACAGAGGTTATATAAATTATCTTAAATAAATAAATAAATAAATAAATAGATAGATAGATAGATAGATAGATAGATAGATAGATAGATAGATAGATAGATAGATAGATAGATAGATAGATAGATAGATAGATAGATAGATAAATATGCAGAAGCAACAGCACAGGATTGGTAAGTTCTTTTTGATCACAAGTGGTGCAAGTATAAACAGATGGTTTCCCCCTTTTTTTGCTTAAGAATCCACAATTGTATAAAAAACATAAGGCAAAATTCACTGTTGTTTTAACAAATGTAACTGCCTTTTGCAAAAATAAATAGAATTTGAATGGGAGATCACCAGGAAATAGCAGAGTTGTGGGTCAGACCGGAACGTAAAATTTTGAAAAGTCCTTAAAGAGGGCAATAGTGAGCCAGTTCCATGTTGTTGTTCAGAAAGCAACGTGAATGAATGCAAATAGTCACAACTTTGGGTTTAAAACTTTTATGTACTCACTACTACAAAGGCCTTGGTCAAAAAAAGGGCCTTTTCGGTGGCGTCCACCAAACTGCACATATCTGATTGAGATAAATACAGTACCTTGCATACCTGCAGGACCAAAATCTTGCCTGGTGAGGAATACAGCATGATCGTGATATTCAGCATGTGCAGGATCTGAACGCTGTTGGGAATGAGCCCAGCGACACACCTGCTCCAAGCTTCGAGAAGGGTTCCCTCGCTCTATTAAAGTGATGGACTGAAAGGAGGAAGAGAAGACAAGGTGAAATCAGCATCTCTGCATGGCTTGACCCTGAAGCATCTCCAGGGCTGTCTTCTCCAACCAAAATCAACCCACCTAATTTGTCCTAGAACAGAACAAAACAGAAAATGGAATGGAATGGAATGGGATGGGATGGGATGGGATGGAATGGAATGGAATGGAATGGAATGGAATGGAATGGAATAGAATAGAATAGAATAGAATAGAATAGAATAGAATAGAATAGAATAGAATAGAATAGAATAGAATCTGAGACTTTGGAGGTCTTCTAGTCCAGTCTCCTGCTCAAGCAGGAGGACCTATATACCATCTCAGACAGTCTCTTTTTTAAAAACTACCAGTGATGGAGCGCCCACGATTTCTGTGGGTAAGCTGTTCCACTGGTTGATTGTCCTCACTGTCAGGAAGTTTCTCCTTAATTCCAGGTTGCTTCTCTCTCTGATCAGTTTTCAGTCATTGTTTCTCATCCTTCCCTCTGGTGCTCTGGTGAACAACCTAACCTCTTCTTCATTGTGACAGCCCCTCAGATACTGGATGTCCCCCATTTCCACTTCCCTGTCACATCACCTATATTTAAGAATAGCTTCCAACTTAAAATGAAGCCAGGCCAGGTTTTGGTTTTTTGGAAACATCTGAAAATAGAGCTGTAGCTGAAGGCCTGTGGTTATGCACAAAGCTTGGATCAGGAGTATCCACAGTGGGGAGGGGGGGGGGTTCAACAAAAATCAAAATGGCAGCCACAAATGGCAATCAAATGGTGGATTGCATGGTTGTGGCCCAGCTTGATTTATTTAACCATCTCCCTGCAAACATCCCGTCTAGAAGGGATGAATAAATCACAGCCTTTGGATTTTATGCTCCTAGAAATATGTGGGGTTTTTTTCATTTTATATCACAGGTATTTCCTATGTTTTATAACCACCAAGAATCTTGCGAACTGAAGATGATAATAAATCTAATAAATAAATTAAAAAAACACTAAAGCTGGTGTATACATCAGATGAAACAAGCTTTTGGCTACCATCAAGTCCTTTAGTGGCCAAGAACAGATGTTTGATCTTTCATCTACATTAAGAGTCTTTTGTTTGCTCAAGTCTTTTCCCAATATGCATTCTGCATTTAAAGAATGTCCTTTAAAAAATGAAACAAAACATTTGGACAGCATTTGGAAAACTAATTCCATCTCAAGTGTCCTATGATGACATGCACCCCATTAAGGCTGAGTCCTTTGTATGAGTTCTTTGACTCTCCCCTTTTTTCTTATTTTTGGGCATCCTTTCACTAAGAGGATGATGGTCAAGTACCATTTATTTATGGCAGCAGAAATGTTTGTATTACATCACTTTAAAAACAGTTGTTACCAGAGGAAGAAAACGGGAGAACACTATAAACTTCTTTTAAAACCTTTACTTCTCTCTAAATCATAAGCAAACATTTAAATTAAATAGGTGAGCAAGAGTGACATTGTGTGTATTTTACCTGTCTGTATCCCACCATGATCATTCTAACAAGGATAATATTTATGTGCACTCCCAGGGATTCATCATGGTAAATTTCATTTACCTAAAGCAAAAGAAAACATGTAAGAAACCCACAAATTATAATTATTTATGCAAAATCTTTTGGAGGTGAAAGATCCCCTCACCTCATTTGACCACACATTAACCCTGTGGTTATTACTCTCAATAACAGTTCCAGAGCCAGGTTAGAAACCTGGAGACTGTGACTTCTAGTCCTGCCTTAAGCACAAAGCCAGTTGGGTGACCTTGGACCAGTCATTCTCTCTCAGCCCTAAGAAAGAGGCAATGGCAAACCATTTCCAAAAACATCACCAAGAAAACTGCAAGGACCTATTCGGGCAGTCGCCAGGAATCAACACTGATTCAAAGGCATACAGATATACAAAGTTAGAAATACACAATGCTATTCAGGAACTTGTAATCATCTGAAATTCCAATATATTTGTCCTTGTTTCATGGGAAACTACTGCTGTGGGAAGATATTAACAAGTGCTTTATGATACTATTCAGGAGAACATTTGAATATCTGCCAGCTAAAGAACAATGTGCAAAACCACATCAACGCACGAATCCAGGAGAATTTCCTGCAAGTGGCTTATTAATTATGAATTATAAAGATGACATAGCCCTGCCTTCCCCCACCAGGTCTCTTTCAGATGTGTTAAACTACAACTCCCATGATGCCAAACTATAAAGATGCTGAAAGGAAATTAGTCTGGGCAAGATTTTTTTTTTTTTTTTTTTTTGGTAGTTAAGATTTTTTTTTTTTTTTTTTAATACAGATGTATAAAATAATCATCTATAAACACTAAAACTGATTCCTGTAACCTTTAACTGGGTGAAACAGTGTACCATAGTACAAAATGTTTTGAACCAAGGTACTTCAAATGGACTAATTTACAGAATGCATCCAAGTCTAGGACCCATGACTCCTGCGGAATTGAAATTTGGCAAATTTATAAAACATTTTATGACACAAAATTATCATAAAACAATTTATGACATAATACAAAATGTCATAAAACATTTTCTTTAATTGACTGTGCATACAGTTGAACATGGGCTACTTCCAAGACAGATACATCTCTGAATGTATCTCAACTTTTCCACTGAAGGCAGGATATTAGAAGCTCTGTTATTACTAAAGACATTGATGAGCCTGGTATGGAAATACCTCTGAAAAGAGTGACTTAAGAGGTCACAGGTTGTCCAGTAAATCTGTAAAAGTAGCTTTGAAATACAATTTGCTACAATCCTGCAAAAGTAAGTCTCAGGACAATTTTAATCTTTCACATATAACTAAATCACATAAAAGTATCAATTTAGATCAGAAGCTGAATTTTCATCTGTGAGTGATCTCTCCAGAACTGCCTCCTTTTTTCCCCCTTTTAGCTCCGCAACATCAGTTTGACTTTCACGTTCTCAGAGATTCAATATACTTTCAAATCAGTCATTCATTTCTACATAAGAACCTCCATTTTATAGGAGCTGAAAACGATGAAAGGCCAAAACAATCTTCTAGTAGTTTATTTACTTATTTATTTATTTAGTACGTTTATATGGCTTGCCAGATGTACTCAGGGGAATATAGCTAGTCCTTGACCTACAACCATTCATTTAGTGACTGTTCGAAGTTACAATGGCCCTCAAAAAAGTGACTTAATGACCATTTTTCACACTTACGACCGTTGCAGCATCCTCACGGTCATGCCTGACAACTGGCATGTATTTATGATGGTTGCAAGGTCCTAGGGTCATGTGATCACCTTTTGCGTTCCTTTGACAAGCAAAGTCAATGGAGAAGCCAGATTTTCTTAACACCCATGTCACTAACTAAACAACTGCAATGATTTGTTTCACAACTGTGGCAAGAGAGGTCATAAAATGGGGCAAAACTCACTTAATAGCTGTCTTGCTTATAGCAGAAATTTTGGGCTCAATTGTGATCATAAATCGAGGATTACCTATACATAGATAAAAACAAAACACAACCCACTAGCATAAAAACTGGCAAATCAAACCACCTCAGAAATCTGTCCAAAGACAGATACATCTTTGGCCACATCAGGGCTCCATTCACATTCTGACCCCAGGGCCCAGGGGAATAACTAGGTCTTCACAGCCATCAGGGTTGGAGTCATCCATATCACTAATGGGAGGTTATTCAAGAAGACTGGCGCCATGACAGAGAAGGTATCTTCTAAGATCCCATCAAGAAGCACTTTTTCATTGATTGGACTTGGAGCAGAGGAAGACTTCTCTGAAGAAGGGAAAACTACCTCAAAGCAAAATAAATTGCATTACCAAAAGACCATGTGCCTTATGCATTCTGTGAGCATGTAAACAGAACAGAATAATAGAATAGCAAAGTTGGAAGGGACCTTGGAGGTTTTCTAGTCCAGAGTTTACCAACCTTTCTCGGTTGGCGAATCGGAGGAAAAGGGAGGGGGAAGCATTTTACACGCGCACAACACAAACGGGGCGGGCCTAGCGTCCACGTGATACTCACTAGCCCTGCCCCGTTCTTGCATGGTGCAGTGCCCTGCTTCCACGCCCCGTGGCACAGCGGCATCCCATTTCCACGCTCCACTGCATGGCAGCAGCCCGTTGTTGCGCCCCGAGGCGTGGCGGCATCCTGTTTTTGTGCCCCGCGATGCGGTAGCATCCCATTTTTGCACCTTGTGGTGCGGCGGTGGCCCGTTTTTGCATCCCGCGGGTTGGGGACCCCTGTTCTAGTCTAATCCCCTCCTCAAGAAGGAAACCCTGTATCATTTCAGACAAATGGTTGTCCAATCTCTTCTTAGTTCTTCAAACCACATTAACTTATTTTGTTTTCCTGAGGGACAGAGCTCTGTTTGCTGTCATCTACAGAGGAGACTGAAACTATTTCGCATGTAATATTACACTGCAAATTTTACAGGGGTATCAGGTCTGCTTATATTCTGCCCCTCAAATGTAAATTTTCAGGAAGGGCATACAATTTCTCCGTGAAATATCTTCTGAAAGATTCCAAATCCTTTATCGCTTGTGCAGTTGCCAAATTTTATATTGCCATGATGATAATAAGGCATAACTGCTCATCTGATTTATTTATTGTTTCATGTTTAATACTTGCCAGCTATCTCATTTTAGCTGATTTACTTCATAGATTGTGATACTTTAGATTTATACTTGCCTAGGCAATCAGTATACCTTTATAATAGGTACATTACATTTTTATCTGTTACTTTATCTTTGTTATGCTGGTATTTTAATCACATCTACTTAACTTTGCTTTGGTGTGTATTTTTTTTTTTTAATTTGGCAGGTCATTGACTGAACAAACAGCATTTTCTTCTTCTTTCATCTACAGAAACATCTAATGCCATAGCAACAGTTTGCACAAAACATTCAAAGCACAACACCACTTGTATAAATATATTTGTTTTTCAAAATGTTATTGGAGATTACTAACATTTCTTCTCTCCTATTTTCTCAGGTGCTAAGGAAACCTTTTTTCTTTACAATAAACAGATCAGCGTTTGTTAAACAAAATGTACAAATAAGGGGAGAAATACCAGGTGACATATCACCAAAATGAACTTAGTACATGAGAATTTCCTATGGGGAGTTCATTAGCCATGAACTTCCTGCAAGAATTTTACAAATGAAATGGCCAAAATGTGAATGGAACTTATCCAGCAAAAGGGAAAAAGTTCATAACTCAACACATCTGCATCTCAGACTTTTCTGCCAGAAACCTTGTTAGACCATGAGTTCTTCATATTGTCTTAAATCAGCAGTTCTCAACCTATGGGTCGCAACCCCATTTGGGGTCGATCGACCATTTCACAGGGGTCGCCAAGCAAGGCTGTCCGCCATTTTTTCCCCCTTTTCCGGCGGGTGCCTTACCTCCCTTGAGCTGGGCCAGCTGGTGGTCGGCCTGCTCCGTCTCTGCCGCTTGCCAGCTACGCCTCGGCCGGCGCAGGGGGCGGAACCACGCATGCACGGCGCTCCCGGGCAGGGAAAGTCCTCGACTTACGACCGGTTGGGTAGTCCTCGACTTATGACCGATTTAGTCCTCGACTTACGACCGGTTTAGTCCTCGACTTACGACCGGTTGGGGGGTCGCGGCATTAAAAAGGTTGAGAACCACTGTCTTAAATACTAACAAACAGGATGTTTCCTATGGGGAAACCTACATAGGTTATGTCTATGAGAAACCTTGGTAGCATCATCGAACCCACCATGGCTGATCTTGAAAATCTCAGCAGGGTGGACCTGGTTAGAACCTGCAGTCTGGAAAAGGGCAATGGTAAACCACTTCCATTTTGCTGCCAAATCAAATACATAGCTGTGTCCATGATGTCATCAGGAATCACATTCAATCTGAAAGATGTTATCCTTGCCTATTTCTAGCTCAGTCACTTTTTAAGTCCTACGTGCACCAAAAGAATATCTGAAGCTGGAGAAAGGATAAGAAAAATTATTTTTCTTCCAACCATTCTTTATTTTAATCTTTCATCCAAGAGCCCTCACCTCAGTACTTGAAAACGGGCAGAACAGCGATAACACCAGTTTTCCTAAAGCAATGTCATAAGCAAATTACCTTCGCTCTGGGAAAATGGACACTGGTGTTTGCTTTCCTGAATAAGATTTGGTAATAGGCAATGAGAATTTCACGAACACAGAGGCTGGTGTGACTACTTGCGCAACATATACATAGTTCTTCTTGGTGCACAAATATGCCATCCACTAGCTCAGTGCACAAGTTTCTCTTCCCTCTGTGTGCAGAACGTAACTAATAGAATTAGACATGAATTTGATTTTACAAGCAAAGGCAAGTCTAGTAACCATCAAATAAGCATACTAACTTAAATATCCTACATTTTCAGAGTACAGTATAAAGAATTAACATGGGACCTTAACATAAAATTGTTCCAGAAACATTAGGATAGAGATGGGCAGCAGATAAGTTTAATAAATAAATAAACAAATAAAATTTGTCAAAATCAAGGTTTTCCAATATATTCCAAAGTTGCAAAGGAGTTACCAAGAACTCTAATTTCTATTCATTGTCTTCACTTAACTAAAGCGTGAAGATGCAACAACCATTTTTAGTGAATTGCAAATGTAATTTCTGGAAATCCAGAAATGCAAAAACACTCCATATTTCCTGAACTAGGAAATCTATGTGGAAAAACAAGCAGAATGCCTAATTGCCATTTCTTTATCAATTGCAGAAGGTAGGACCAGAAGATAGACAAGCCCAGAAGACAGGCTCAAGATCTAAATGGATCTCAATGGACTTGAACACTGGGGCCTGTGATCGTCCTAGTGGACGATCACTTAACCATGAGCAGCATTGTGCAGCAGCAGCCAAAAAAGCTAATACAATCCTGGGTTGTATAAACAGAGGCATAGAATCAAGATCACACGAAGTATTAGTACCGCTTTATAAAACCCTAGTAAGACCACCCCTGGAATACTGCAGCCAATTTTGGTCACTATATCACAAAAAAGATGTTGAGAGTTTGAAGAAGAGCAACTAAGATGATCAAAGGCCTGGAGACCAAAACATATGAAGAACAGCTGCAGGACTTGGGTTTGACTAGTCTAAAGAAAAGAATAGGGGTGACATGATAGCAGTATTCCAGTATTTGAGGGGCTGCCACAAAGACGAGGGGGTCATGTTATTCACCAAAGCACCAGAGGGCAGGACAAGAAACCATGGTTGGAAACTGATCAAAGAGAGAAGCAACTTGGAATTAAGGAGAAACTTCCTGACATTGAGGACAATTAGCCAGTGGAACAGCTTGCCTCCAGAAATCGTGGGCGCGCCATCACTGGAGATTTTTAAGAAGAGGCTAGACAGTCACTTGACTGAGATGGTATAGGCTCTCCTGCTTGAGCAGAGGGCTGGACTAGAAGACCTCCAATGTCCCTTCCAGCTCTATTCTATTCTAAAATGAAATTCAATGTAGATAAAAGTAAGGTTTTACACTTAGGCAAGAAAAAACAGCTGTGCTGGTATAGTACAGGTGAGAGGGATCTTGGAGTCCAAGTGGACAATTACTTAAATATGAGCCAATAGTATATGGCAGCAGCCCAAAAAGCCAGTGCAATCCTAGGCTTCATTAGAATAGAACCAATATCATGTGAAGTATGAGTACCACTTTACAAAGCTCTAGTATGGCCACATATGGAATACTGCATCCAGTTTTGGTCACCATGATATAAAAAAGATGTTGAGACTCTGGAAAGAGTGCAGAAAAGAGCAACAAAATGATTAGGGCCTGGAGACTAAGACATATGAAGAACGGTTGGAGAAATTGGGTATGTCTAGTCTAGTGAAAAGAAGGACTAGGGGAGATATGATAGCAGTGTTTCAGTATCTGAGGGGCTGTTACAAAGATGAAAGGGGCAAATTATTTTCCAAAGCAACAGAAGGCAAGACAAGAACAAACTGATGGAAACTAACCAAGGAAAGAAGCAACCTAGAACTAAGGAGAAATTTCTTAACAGCGATTACAATCAACCAGTGGAATGGCTTCACAAGTTGTGGGTGCCCCATCACCGGAGGTTTTGAAGAAGAGACTGAACAGCCACTTGTCTGAAATGGTATAGATTCTCCTGCTCATACAGGGGGTTGGATTAGATGAGCTCCAAGGTCCCTTCCAACTCTGTTATTTTATCTTCTATATTCTATGCACTGGAATAACAAGTGGATGTGCAATTCCAAATAAGAAGCTAGTAGTATCTACTAATACAATAATACAATGGTGGGATTCAAATATGTGAACAACCGGTTCTCTGTGTGGATGCCGCTTCCAGAAGGCCATTCTGGGCCCAGACAACAAAACATTAGCTACCGGTTCTGCTGAACTGGTACGAACTGGCTGAATCCCACCATTGCAATAATCAAGCAGAGTATAAATCTAAATCAAAAGTTCTACTAACCACACCTGAAGCCCTTTTAAACAGAAGAACACTGACACTGACATCCCCTAAACTCCACTGAAGATGTTACTTAGCCTGGTAACAAAACACTCGGAAACCCACCCACAAGCTCGGAGGACGAACCTCCACCCTCATAAATCTAAATCTTCACTCCCTTCTTTCAACAAGTAAACCATAGAAAGCTGTCTATTTCATACAACATGGTTGTGATGTGCTTTGTTTTACTATAGCTTAATATATTTTATGAACTCTACTATATGACTTTGTAAGCTATAAATTATGATTTTGGCAAATCCAACCAATGGTGGCATATTAAAAAAAAGGGCTTAAATATCCTAGGGTTTATAATAATTTATGAACTCAGCAAACAAAGATCAGCTGCTGAGCAGTAGCAGCACTGCTAAATGAACCCCTTTCCTCCTGTTTCCATACTTTGGAGCAGATTAACTGGTTGCTTGTGGTTGCATCTGCTTTGAATTCAGTTGGAGTTTAAAGAGAAAGTAAAAGAAAAAAATCTTTGGCTATTTGCCCTCTCCAGGAAACACTTATGCCCTTCATCGTGCAGATAATTGGAAAGACAGTTAGTTACACAGGTCACAAAGTCAAGTTTGCGATGAAAGGAAAAGCTGACTTAGAAGTGAAAGAGATGAGTGTTATATGTGTTCCTCTGAAAATCATTGCATCTTTACTGCGGGAAGGGAAAAGTAATCTCACTATTGAATCCTGTAAATCAGGGGTCACCAACCCCTGGTCTGTGGACCAGTACCAGGCCATGGCATGCCAGCAATCGGTCTGCACAAACAAGGAAAGCCCCATCCACAGGATGCAGGCAGCATACAAAACCACGACTCCTCCGGCCCATGGAAAAACTCTCTCCACTTAACCAGTCCCTGGTGCACAAAAGGTTGGGGTCCTCTGCTGTAAGTTATCAGCATTCAAAGTGCCCCAACTTAAATCAAGTCCACTTCTTAGAAGAGGTGAGGAAACTGGGTTTTCTGGCATGTTTTTCTGGCCAGCTTGATACAGCTCACAAACTTTCTCAGTTAAACCTCACAAACTTTCTCAGTTAAATCTTCACATTCATTTATATGTGCAGCTGCTTGGTTTCGCCATCAGCCCCAAAGGTAGCTTTGTCTGTACACTTAGGGAGAAAGTCCCAGAGGTTCAGATAGGTACATACGAAGACAATCTGGAGAAACAATTTGGACTAACTTTGCTGAGCTTCTTGGAAGATGCAACTGCCTCAATGCTTTGAGAAGAGGTGTCCAATTTTAACCAAAACATTTTAAATGCTTTTCAGAGCCCCAGGACCAAGTGAGGAACTGCAGGTAACAAGGAAGTGCTCTATGACTTCTTCTTAAAAGACGAGGATTTCATAGGAAAAAGATTTTGCAAAATAAAATCATCACTATCTTTTAAGGCAACTTGGCAATTTTAAGATGTGTGGACTTCAACTCCCAGAATCATGAATTCTAGGAGTTGAAGCCCACACATCTGAAAGTTACCAAATTCAAAAAACACTGTTTTCTGCCATGCTGTGCATTCCACACTTTTAAACTTCTTAAGATGGATTTATCAAAAATACAGAGAAATCTCTTTTAATTCTAATTGCAATTCCACAGTGAAATAATGTTAAAAATCAATGGATGCAAAATTCCAGGTTATCAACATCCATTCATTCTCCTAAAATGCTCATGAGCATGCTGTTAAGATGAAAAATACAATAGCTTAATCAAGGACTAGTCCAGGGGTAGGCAACCTTGGCTCTTTTATGACTCGTGGACTTCAACTCCCAGAATTCCTGAGCCAAAATTGCCTACCCCTGGGCTAGGATCATAAGAAAAGTTATTCTATTTGTGATTCCTTAGTCAAAAGTTTTCATATGACTAGCAGATATTAAGATAGTAATCCATACATCAAGAATCTTCAAATATTGGAATAGAAAGTACATTATTATTATTACTGGGTATCACACCAATAGTATTATCTGCTCTGAAAATCCATTATTCCTCATCCATTACTTCTAATCAGACTCAATTTAGACAAAATGTTTAATGTTACAATAACACCTTGCATTTCCTGCACATCAAGACATGCACAAAATTTAATTTTCACTAATGAAATAATGGTGAAGAGATTTTACTGCTGCATCAATCTCTGTGTTGGTAAAGTACCTCACTTATTTACCCTAGATATACATTTTCCTAAGGGTGGGCTAAAACAAATAATTATGATTAAGTTTCAGGCAGCAAGTAAGAACACATGGCAAAAATATTCAAAAGATTACATCAAAGAGTTTCAGTTTTCTTTGAAAAAAAATAATAAGTGTACTTGTATTAAAAATGCACTAACTGCATTTTCAATAAAAAATATTGTGAGATGGTTTCCCCTCACAACTCTAAGGTACTTTCCAAAGCTACATTTAATAAACTACATTTCCCAACAGTTACATCATGCTGATGTAGAAATGCACAAATGCTACAATATTTAGCATGACAGAATTACTGTAGAACATGGGAAGAAACTATCAGAATCTACTTCTCCCATAGATGTTTTTTTTTACATTCCCACATTTTATCACTACCAGACAATTAAAGGCTTCCTTGTTTTTTGCTCCCCTTGTTTCCAAGGTCTTTTTATGCCTCAGGCTGTTTAAATAAATATCTGGCACAAAAGGAGAGCTGACTGGGATCGGAAGAATAAAAGGAAGAGTAACTGTTTATCCTGGAGCAGTCTTTATTGAATTCCGACCACCCCACAGTTATTCTTAATAATGAGAGGATGTTACATTTAGTTCAGCTTTTCACTGCGGGTAGAAGACGTTTGTCAAAAGTTTGATTAATGAATACCCCAAATTAAATTCTTCCCCAAGGGAATTTAGTCCACAATTACACAATTACCCTGTTTGACAGCCAAAATAGGAAGACACTTAAGAGACTATGTATTGTCACCTAAATTTACTGCTATAATTGGATGTGCAAAAACTGTAAGGAATTACAAAGAGAAGTTTTGTCAACTATGTAGTCAAATCAAGAAAAGAAGACTTTTTTCTCACAATTCTGGCAAAAAAGTGTTCCATCCTAATAGCAAAATTGGAAGTGTGATATAAATAATATGCCTCATGATTGTAATGTAATTAATGAAAAGACCTATCTAGTTATATAGGTGGAGGATACAAGATAAAAAGTTTCATACTTTATTCACCAGTATCTCAGCCCAGTATTGGTGATAACCATCCTTTCAAATACAATATGTATTGTGTCCTCCCCCCCCCCCCCCCCCCCCCCCCCNGTCATTGACTGAACAAACAGCATTTTCTTCTTCTTTCATCTACAGAAACATCTAATGCCATAGCAACAGTTTGCACAAAACATTCAAAGCACAACACCACTTGTATAAATATATTTGTTTTTCAAAATGTTATTGGAGATTACTAACATTTCTTCTCTCCTATTTTCTCAGGTGCTAAGGAAACCTTTTTTCTTTACAACAAACAGATCAGCGTTTGTTAAACAAAATGTACAAATAAGGGGAGAAATACCAGGTGACATATCACCAAAATGAACTTAGTACATGAGAATTTCCTATGGGGAGTTCATTAGCCATGAACTTCCTGCAAGAATTTTACAAATGAAATGGCCAAAATGTGAATGGAACTTATCCAGCAAAAGGGAAAAAGTTCATAACTCAACACATCTGCATCTCGGACTTTTCTGCCAGAAACCTTGTTAGACCATGAGTTCTTCATATTGTCTTAAATAGTAACAAACAGGATGTTTCCTATGGGGAAACCTACATAGGTTATGTCTATGAGAAACCTTGGTAGCATCATCGAACCCACCATGGCTGATCTTGAAAATCTCAGCAGGGTGGACCTGGTTAGAACCTGCAGTCTGGAAAAGGGCAATGGTAAACCACTTCCATTTTGCTGCCAAATCAAATACATAGCTGTGTCCATGATGTCATCAGGAATCACATTCAATCTGAAAGAGACGTTATCCTTGTCTATTTCTATTTCCATCATCCCCCGATGGAGGACTATACCTGCCTAAGAGCTAAGTTTTCACGTCTGTCCTGGGCGAGATCAAGTAAAAAAACTGTGATCTCTATGGTCCAGGACGGGCATGGCAACTTTGGCTGACTTGATCTGATTGGGCAGGAATACAGTCGTAACCTATGGGTGGATCCTCCATCTCCAGTGCTGGAGAAAGGGGCAGAACAGCGATAACACCAGTTTTCCTAAAGCAATGTCATAAGCAAATTACCTTCGCTCTGGGAAAATGGACACTGGTGTTTGCTTTCCTGAATAAGATTTGGTAATAGGCAATGAGAATTTCACGAACACAGAGGCTGGTGTGACTACTTGCGCAACATATACATAGTTTTTCTTGGTGCACAAATATGCCATCCACTAGCTCAGTGCACAAGTTTCTCTTCCCTCTGTGTGCAGAACGTAATTAATAGAATTAGACATGAATTTGATTTTACAAACAAAGGGAAGTCTAGTAACCATCAAATAAGCATACTAACTTAAATATCCTACATTTTCAGAGTACATTATAAAGAATTAACATGGGGCCTTAACATAAAATTGTTCCAGAAACATTAGGATAGAGATGGGCAGCAGATAAGTTTAATAAATAAATAAACGAATAAAATTTGTCAAAATCAAGGTTTTCCAATATATTCCAAAGTTGCAAAGGAGTTACCAAGAACTCTAATTTCTATTCATTGTCTTCACTTAACTAAAGCATGAAAATGCAACAACCATTTTTAGTGAATTGCAAATGTAATTTCTGGAAATCCAGAAATGCAAAAACAGTCCATATTTCCTGAACTAGGAAATCTATGTGGAAAAACAAGCAGAATGCCTAATTGCCATTTCTTTATCAACTGCAGAAGGTAGGTCAGAAGATAGACAAGCCCAGAAGATAGGCTCAAGATCTAAATGGATCTCAACGGACTTGAACACTGGGACTTGTGATCGTCCTAGTGGACCATCACTTAACCATGAGCCAGCAGTGTGCAGCAGCAGGCAAAAAAGCTAATACAATCCTGGATTGTATAAACAGAGGCATAGAATCAAGATCACACAAAGAATTAGTACCGCTTTATAAAACCCTAGTAAGACCACCCCTGGAATACTGCAGCCAATTTTGGTCACCATATCACAAAAAAGATGTTGAAAGTTTGGAGAAGAGCAACTAAGATGATCTAAGGCCTGGAGACCAAAACATATGAAGAACGGCTGCAGGACTTGGGTTTGACTAGTCTAAAGAAAAGAAGAAATAGGGGTGACATGATAGCAGTATTCCAGTATTTGAGGGGCTGCCACAAAGACAAGTGGGTCATGTTATTCACCAAAGCACCAGAGGACAGGACAAGAAACCATGGTTGGAAACTGATCAAAGAGAGAAGCAACTTGGAATTAAGGAGAAACCTCCTGACATTGAGGACAATTAGCCAGTGGAACAGCTTGCCTCCAGAAATCGTGGGCGCGCCATCACTGGAGATTTTTAAGAAGAGGCTAGACAGTCACTTGTCTGAGATGGTATAGGCTCTCCTGCTTGAGCAGAGGGCTGGACTAGAAGACCTCCAATGTCCCTTCCAGCTCTATTCTATTCTAAAATGAAATTCAATGTAGATAAAAGTAAGGTTTTACACTTAGGCAAGAAAAAACAGCTGTACTGCTATAGTATAGGTGAGAGGGATCTTGGAGTCCAAGTGGACAATTACTTAAATATGAGACAATAGTGTGTGGCAGCAGCCAAAAAAGCCAGTGCAATCCCAGGCTTCATTAGAATAGAATCAATATCACGTTAAGTATTAGTACCATTTTACAAAGCCTTAGTATGGCCACACTTGGAATACTGCATCCAGTTTTGGTCACCATGATATAAAAAAGATATTGAGACTCTGGAAAGAGTGCAGAAAAGAGCAATAAAATGATTAAGGCCTGGAGACTAAGACATATGAAGAACGGTTGGAGGAATTGGGTATGTCTAGTCTAGTGAAAAGAAGGACTAGGGGAGATATGATAGCAGTGTTCCAATATCTGAGGGGCTGTCACAAAGATGAAAGGGGCAAATTATTTTCCAAAGCAACAGAAGGCAAGACAAAAACAAACTGATGGAAACTAACCAAGGAAAGAAGCAACCTAGAACTAAGGAGAAATTTCTTAACAGCGATTACAATCAACCAGTGGAATGGCTTCACAAGTTGTGGGTGCCCCATCACTGGAGGTTTGGAAGAAGAGACTGAACAGCCACTTGTCTGAAATGGTATAGATTCTCCTGCTCATACAGGGGGTTGGATTAGATGAGCTCCAAGGTCCCTTCCAACTCTGTTATTTTATCTTCTATATTCTATGCACTGGAATAACAAGTGGATGTGCAATTCCAAATAAGAAGCTAGTAGTATCTACTAATACAATAATACAATGGTGGGATTCAAATATGTGAACAACCGGTTCTCTGTGTGGATGCCGCTTCCAGAAGGCCATTCTGGGCCCAGACAACAAAACATTAGCTACCGGTTCTGCTGAACTTGTGCGAACTGGCTGAATCCCACCATTGCAATAATCAAGCAGAGTATAAATCTAAATCAAAAGATCTACTAACCACACCTGAAGCCCTTTTAAACAGAAGAACACTGACACTGACATCCCCTAAACTCCACTGAAGATGTTACCTAGCCTGGTAACAAAACACTCAGAAACCCACCCACAAGCTCGGAGGACGAACCTCCACCCTCATAAATCTAAATCTTCACTCCCTTCTTTCAACAAGTAAACCATAGAAAGCTGTCTATTTCATACAACATGGTTGTGATGTGCTTTGTTTTACTATAGCTTAATATATTTTATGAACTCTACTATATGACTTTGTAAGCTATAAATTATGATTTTGGCAAATCCAACCAATGGTAGCATATTTAAAAAAAGGCTTAAATATCCTAGGGTTTATAACAATTTATGAACTCAGCAAACAAAGATCAGCTGCTGAGCAGTAGCAGCACTGCTAAATGAACCCCTTTCCTCCTGTTTCCATACTTTGGAGCAGATTAACTGGTTGCTTGTGGTTGCATCTGCTTTGAATTCAGTTGGAGTTTAAAGAGAAAGTAAAAGAAAAAATCTTTGGCTATTTGCCCTCTCCAGGAAACACTTATGCCCTTCATCGTGCAGATAATTGGAAAGACAGTTAGTTACACAGGTCACAAAGTCAAGTTTGCGATGAAAGGAAAAGCTGACTTAGAAGTGAAAGAGATGAGTGTTATATGTGTTCCTCTGAAAATCATTGCATCTTTACTGCGGGAAGGGAAAAGTAATCTCACTATTGAATCCTGTAAATCAGGGGTCACCAACTCCTGGTCTGTGGACCAGTACCAGGCCGTGGCATGCCAGCAACTGGTCTGCACAAACAAGGAAAGCCCCATCCACAGGATACAGGCAGCATACAAAACCACGCCTCCTCCGGTCCATGGAAAAACCTCTCTCCACTTAACCAGTCCCTGGTGCCCAAAAGGTTGGGGTACTCTGCTGTAAGTTATCAGCATTCAAAGTGCCCTGGCTTAAATCAAGTCCACTTGATTTCTGGCCAGCTTGATAGAGCTACCTCACAAACTTTCTCAGTTAAATCTTCACATGCATTTATATGTGCAGCTGCTTGGCTTCACCATCAGCCCCAAAGGTAGCTTTGTCTGTACACTTAGGGAGAAAGTCCCAGAGGTCCAGAGAGGTACATACGAAGACAATCTGGAGAAACAATTTGGACTAACTTTGCTAAGCTTCCTGGAAGATGCAACTGCCTCAATGCTTTGAGAAGAGGTACCCAATTTTAACCAAAACATTTTAAATGCTTTTCAGAGCCCCAGGATCAAGTGAGGAACTGCAGGTAACAAGGAAGTGCTCTATGACTTCTTCTTAAAAGATGAGGATTTCATAGGAAAAAGATTTTGCAAAATAAAATCATCACTATCTTTTAAGGCAACTTGGCAATTTTAAGATGTGTGGACTTCAACTCCCAGAATCATGAATTCTAGGAGTTGAAGCCCACATATCTGAAAGTTACCAAATTCAAAAAACACTGTTTTCTGCCATGCTGTCCATTCCAAACTTTTAAACTTCTTAAGATGGATTTATCAAAAATACAGAGAAATCTCTTTTAATTCTAATTGCAATTCCACAGTGAAATAATGTTAAAAATCAATGGATGCAAAATTCCAGGTTATCAACATCCATTCATTCTCCTAAAATGCTCATGAGCATGCTGTTAAGACGAAAAATACAATAGCTTAATCAAGGACTAGTCCAGGGGTAGGCAACCTTGGCTCTTTTATGACTCGTGGACTTCAACTCCCAGAATTCCTGAGCCAAGATTGCCTACCCTTGGGCTAGGATCATAAGAAAAGTTATTCTATTTGTGATTCCTTAAGTCAAAAATCTTCATCTGACTAGCAGATATTAAGATAGTAATCCATACATCAAGAACCTTCAAATATTGGAATAGAAAGTACATTATTATTATTACTGGGTATCACACCAATAGTATTATCTGCTCTGAAAATCCATTATCCCTCATCCATTACTTCTAATCAGACTCAATTTAGACAAAGCGTTTAATGTTACAATAACACCTTGCATTTCCTGTACATCAAGACATGCACAAAATTTAATTTTCACTAATTAAATAATGGTGAAGAGATTATACTGCTGCATCAATCTCTGTATTGGTAAAGTACCTCACTTATTTACCCTAGATATACATTTTCCTAAGGGTGGGCTAAAACAAATAATTCTGATTAAGTTTCAGGCAGCAAGTAAGAACACATGGCAAAAATATTCAAAAGATTACATCAAAGAGTTTCAGTTTTCTTTGAAAAAAAAATAGATAAGTGTACTTGTATTAAAAACGCACTAACTGCATTTTCAATAAAAAATATTGTGAGATGGTTTCCCCTCACAACTCTAAGGTACTTTCCAAAGCTACATTTAATAAACTACATTTCCCAACAGTTACATCATGCTGATGTAGAAATGCACAAATGCTACAATATTTAGCATGACAGAATTACTGTAGAACATGGGAAGAAACTATCAGAATCTACTTTCCCCATAGATGTTTTTTTTGACATTCCCACATTTTATCACTACCAGACAATTAAAGGCTTCCTTGTTTTTTGCTCCCCTTGTTTCCAAGGTCTTTTTATGCCTCATGCTGTTTAAATAAATATCTGGCACAAAAGGAGAGCTGACTGGGATCGGAAGAATAAAAGGAAGAGTAACTGTTTATCCTGGAGCAGTCTTTATTGAATTCCGACCACCCCACAGTTATTCTTAATAATGAGAGGATGTTACGTTTAGTTCAGCTTTTCACTGCGGGGAGAAGAAGATTCAACTTTGTCAAAAGTTTGATTAATGAATACCCCAAATTAAATTCTTCCCCAAGGGAATTTAGTCCACAATTACACAATTACCCTGTTTGACAGCCAAAATAGGAAGACACTTAAGAGACTATGTATTGTCACCTAAATTTACTGCTATAATTGGATGTGCAAAAACTGTAAGGAATTACAATGAGAAGTTTTGTCATCTATGTAGTCAAATCAAGAAAAGAAGGCTTTTTTTTCTCACAATTTGTGACTTCTGGCAAAAAAAGTGTTCCATCCTAATAGCAAAATTGGAAGTTGTTAGATCGCGCAGGCAGTAAGACACGAGTCGAGTGACAGTCAGCTCTTGGTTTATTGGCAAGGCATAAAGTAAATCCGGACTGGCTCTCTGGGCCAGGGGAGCCCTCTTTTATGGGATTCCCCTGGCTTGTAATCACACAATTCCATTGGCTGGCAAGACCCTGTTGCTAGTTAGCCAACCAGCAACGGGCNATGAAACTGTATGCAGATGGAGAAGGGCAATCACCCTTAATGGGCGATCAATGGTGAAGGGCAATCACCCTTAATGGGCGATCAATGGTGAAGGGCAATCACCCTTAATGGGCGATCAATGGTGAAGGGCAATCACCCTTAATGGGTGATCAGGATATGCATAGGGGATTAAGGGGGGGGGAATACAAAGAACACAACAGAAGTGTGATATAAATAACATGCCTCATGATTGTAATGTAATTAATGAAAAGACCTATCTAGTTATATAGGTGGAGGATACAAGATAAAAAGTTTCATGCTTTATTCACCAGTATCTCAGCCCAGTATTGGTCATAACCATCCTTTCAAATACAATATGTATTGTGTCCTTTCCCCCCCCCAAAAAATCTGGTAAACACAAAAGCTGTGTCTTTTGTCCATACCACTTGATGGGAAGATTAATGAAAAGCTCACCTGACACAATGCTCCTCCATGGAAAAGAAGAATTTCCATATGCACAAAAAATGCAGCCAATTAGAATTAGAATCCAGCTCAGTGTTTCTCAATCTCAGCAACTTTTAAGATGCATGGACTTCAACTCCCAGAATTCCCCTGCCATGCTTAGGCTGAGAATAGACATTTTACAGAAAGGCCTTTTCTCACAACATATTTAACTGAGTTATGAGGGAAAGGAGATAAGCACCTCATGCAAACTCCAAAACTAAGTTAATCCCATTAACCTAGAGAATATCAGAATTAGCCTCAAGCAGATGCCATTTCATTTGGGCCAAAAGAAATATACCCCACCTAATTTACTTTCCCCATATTGTGTGAGCTACTTTCTGAAGGATTAACTGTCCCTTCTGTCATCTGTGATTAAAATGAAGTCATAGAGAGGCTCTGCAAAGTTTAAATTTAAAAAGGTCCAAATGTCTAGGAATAGGGAGGGTTGTTCGTAATGTGGGAATAGAGCCAAAGTGACTGATGATAAAAAATGGGTAAAACATATTTAACAGATTAATAAGGGTTTAATTTGCATATTGAGTGCCTAACAAAATGAACAAAAAATAAGAAATGCTGTGTAATTAATTGTCTCAAATCTGGTATAAATAAAGGACACATTAAGAAACTAAAATGTCATTTGCAAGACAACAGAACATATTCCTTAAGTGCATTTTGTTTGTTTCCATCCTCAGTAACCGGATACCTAAGCTGCACATGACAAACTGAAAGCACAAACACCATGCTTAGCAAATGTGGAATATCATACTGTGTGCCCATTAAAACAAAAGAGAAGATAACTCTGTGATCCAGTGTCTGATTTAGATGGCATCTCTGACAGTAGTGAACACCATAAAAAAGAAAGAAGTTGTCCAGAGAGAAACTAACTAAACATTTTTAGAGACAAAGTGTAACTATAACAAAATATAAAAACACCCAATAATTAGCAGCACAGCATAATGATGACAAACCAAAGGAACTTTCCTATAAAACCAGTGTTGCAACTTAATAATAAAGCTGATTTTGTGCTTCAAAAACTATCTATCTATCTATCTATCTATCTATCTATCTATCTATCTATCTATCTATCTATCTATCTATCTATCTATCTATCTATCTATCTACCTACCTACCTACCTACCTACCTACCTACCTACCTATGTCAACAGTATCTATAATCTACACAATGTTTCTCAACCTTGGCAGCTTTAAGATGGGTGTACTTCAACTCCCAGAGTTCTGGGAGTTGGTCCATCTCTTTTAAAGTTGCCAAAGTTGAGAAACACTGACCTAAAGTGAGTTGTTCCAATGCAATAAATGGCAAGTCAGAAAAAAAATCTAGCTACTTAGATATTTCCCTAGGTTCTGATGGGACTCCAGATAGCCCAGCACGAATTCTCGACCACTGTACAATAAGTAATCAGGCACCTTAATTAGCACTAAAATGTACCAGTTACAATTTTCTCTTCAATAGTATCACAAGAAGGTTTTTTCCCCCTCTAATCAGATTAAGGTGGCAGGAACCGCTAGTAGCTGCTGGAGCTAGTTTCCATCTCTCAGCTTCATGTGTAACAATGTGTAAAGAGCTTTATCCTTTCATTTGTAAACACAACTGTTAGGAATGTAATACATAAGCAATACCAGCACAGGGCTGTGCCACTGTGCTTGGAAGTCTGACAATGATGGGGAACTCTTACAATGGCTGCATTGAGCTGATCCTAGCTCAGGGGTCTTCAAACTTGGCAACTTTAAGACTTGTGGACTTCAATTCCCAGAATTCCTCAGCCAGCCCTCAGGAATTCTGGGAGTTGAAGTCCACAAGTCTTAAAGTTGCCAAGTTTGAAGACCCCTGTCCTAGCTGATCATTCCGCTGCTGATCATATTTTGTGTTTTTTTAAATTGATCATGGATAATTTTTGTGTATTTGCATACTCGACTGGTTTTTAACTTGTTTTTTTTATTGTTTTTTATATGTTGAGAGCCGCCCAGAGTCATTTAGCTGAGATGAGCAGTCATACAAATTGAATAAATATAAACAAATAAAATATAAATACATACATACAAACATTTCCCATTTCTTACAGTGTGATTTTCAAAATTTCCAGCTTCGGCAGATTGCTTAAAGGCATTAAGCCAAGCATTTGCTTACTTTCCAACAGCTAATACTTAGAGAATAAAAATCTCTGGCCATAAAATCCAGGCAAGCAAGCCAGGAAAAAGTAATTCCCTTAGCTTTTATCAGATTATTTTTAATGAAAATGGGATTATGTTGTGAATAAATACATGAATAAACAATTGGTGCTGTTCTGCCTGCCTTTTATTAGTCCAGCAAGCGCAAAGGCAGTGAGTTTTAAATACTTCTGAGGGTTTAACCAAAATAGAAGAAAATGCAATATAAATGATAAAAGCCCATATTGCATGCCTGGCTTTTACCTCTATTACAATAGTTGATGGATTTACGCTTCTGGAAACTCTTCATCTAATAATTGCTCCCAATCCATTCCTTCTCTTCCCATGCGAAATGCCACGTGGATAGTCCTGCATCATCTGAACATGCTCGTTCAAGACATTCACATTTGAGATAGTAGGCAAATAATTATATCCTTAAATACTGTAGCAGTCATAATAGCTATGCTATCTGCTTTTTTCAAAGCAAATATCAGCTTTTACAGCACCACTTTAAATAGTCCAAATAAGTCTTTGTAAACATTTTTTGATGAACTGTTTGAAAGACCAACATATTTCCAAAATATACAGAATAGTCAAGTAAGTTTATTACAGTCAAAAACCAGAAACCAGAAAAACTTTCTGGACAAAGGCATGCAGGCAAATTGAAACAAAACAGATTAAAGTTTGTGATGGTCAAAAATGACTTCAACTGTAATGGCATATATAACCTGCACATATGCATGCATCCCTGATTGGGGACAACTGTAGACAACAAACTGAAATTTAATTCTGTTAAATTTTGTGAATACAATGGTTTTGTGAGTCCTTTATATAGGTTTGTGTGTTCACTACATCATATCTTGGGTAAGGAGAACACTATCCAACGTTCCCAGTGTATGAATGTCTAATTCATAGCTGCTCTTGAACATAATGAGATAACTTGATGGTCCAAAAATTATGTCTGAAGTCGGCTGGTTCTGAGAAAACTTCACCTGGTCCATTTCAAAATAGGTTCTGATGTTTCTTTGGAAAAATCTGTAGATGTTCGTTCTCAGAAACAAGGTCTACTCCTGCACCAGTCTACCTCTTCACAAAGATTCTGTGAATATTCCCTTTGAATGCCAAATAGGGAGACACCCAATTCAGTTGAAAAGAGAGATGTTCTTCTAAGTGTTGTTTAGTCTGCAGTTATGCAATATGCAGACATATTGCAATGAAAACTTTTGTTTCAAAGAAGTACAATAAAGCACAACAATTATCTGATATGAGTACTTCAGTTATAACTTTGTCAGTGTGACTATTTAAAAAAAGAAAAGAAAAAATAACCCATGCTTAGATCCATACCACACTAATGTTCTCCAAATAAACCACACTTGCCATGGGAATCCTTTCGCTGGAATACCCTTGAGGGAATATGAAAGACAAAATACATTCTGTATTCACTGATGGATTTTCATTGGAGGTCTCACATGACAACACATGACAACACCTAGAAATCTCTAAAAGACTTTTAAGCCTCCTTGCTATCAATGCTGCAGTTTCTGCTAGTTCATCAGTTCCTTTCTTCTTAGGCAGGAGATACTCTTGGTGTGAACTAACAGGATTAGTGTTCATTTGCCGAGCTTTGATCCGGTTGCAATTTGTATTTGTGGGCAAGATTCTCATAAATTCTGAACATAGTTTTTCTCCTCCCTCTGCAAAAATGCAGGACACTTGGTTTAAGTGTACATTCCATTAACCTATTTCCTAACTGAGGAAGAAATGATATGCAAAGGCAAAACAAAACCTAAATAAACAAATAAAACGTAGGTTGTTTTTGAGTAAAGTTAACATCTAGCATTGCTTATTCCCTCTACTAATGTTAAGATTTTCAAGAACTTTTTTATTTTTCCATTTCTATCCAACAATATTTTTTAATGACTCAAATCTTAGAATATGCTGTTATGTGCAATTAAAAACACAAATCACCCAAGCAAAATAAAAATATAACAAACCAATTTTCAACAGTTGCAAGAGGTTAAATGCCTCATACGTTTAGGGTAGAATCCTAAACAATCAACAAACAGATTTGTAATATTATTTTCAAAATAAATAAGTTAGCATCTAGCATTGCTTATTCCCTTTACTAATGTTAAGATTTCCAAGCATTATTTTATTTTTCCATTTTTTATCCATTTTTAATGGATCAAATCTTAGAATAAAAACACAAATCATAATAAGGAAAATAAAAATATAGCAGAAACCAATTTTTTAACAGTTGCAAGAGGCTAAACGTCTCATGAGTTTAGGGTAGATTCCTAAACAATCAACAAATAGACTTCTCATATTATTTTCAAAATAAATATTGAGATACCTCACAAATGTTTTTGGAAATTTTTAACTAGTACTTTTTTCAGCCAATTCAACCAAAGAAAAGGAAGTATGTATTTCTGAAGAGAGACTTAAACTATGTAACCAGGTTACAGAGCACATGCTTTACATATAAAGTGTCAAAACTCCAGATTTTGATCCTTCATAGGCAGGGTTGAATTCTTGCAAAACTACTGCAAATCCTTGCATATACAGAAGCTGCATTTATGCCCCACTTGTTCTGAACCACCATTTTGCCTTCAAAATCCAAAGCACTGCATAACATTAAACTAGATGGATCTTCTGACTTAATCGCTTCCTTTTATCAATAGTAAATTGATATTCTATGATTATTAGTGAATTGAAGACTAATACATGGGAGAGGCTGCATCTCCTAGAGAAGCAACCTCACTCAGTTGTTGAAAAGGGGATTAAGTTTAGTATGATAAGGACCTTTGTGCTTTTGCTGCACTATTTTTCCAAAATAAATTTTCTAATAACAAGTCTGATAGGAATCAGAAAAAAAGCCTTGTAACTCAGTGAGAAGCAGAGCAATACAACAGTGCCACAATTTAGCGCATGAGACTTCACCCAAAAAATTAAAATGCAGACCATTCAAGGACTTAAAGTTAAACATTCTGGAATAGACTCAAAAAACGGAGTGTCAGCCCACTGCTCTCAACATTAAGAATAATAGGTTTCCATAAGCCTTGATCTGAATGTTGCAGATACATCTTCCGTATGCTTTTTAAAAGCAGCTTCACATTATCACAGAAATCCTCAAAATGACTTTACCCTCTCCTCTATAGCACATGATGGCTAAACTATAGGCACATCATTGTGTATTTACACAACTTGCTTGACTCGGTTATGGGGTTAGGTCATTTTCATTGCACAATATATTGAAAGAATCGTGACACTGAAAGAAACTGCTTAGGATGTTGATCTCACTGTACATTTAATCAAATGGCTTGGATTCATACAACATATGAAGCTGCAAAAACACCAGTCAAGGGCAACTTTGCTTGTCTTTACTTGATCTGGTCAAAGCAGAACCACAATTTTTAACTGGGGCTATATAACCAGCTCCTACTACATTCTGAGTTGGCCATCAGTGCTCAGTCCCCTTTTATTTGATCTTACGTATGTTTTTCTTTAAAAGAAATCTATAAGTTATATTCTGCAGTTATTTTAGCAGCAGGAAAAAGCGAAGGCAGCCTTGTCAAATTCTGGGAAAAGCTTCTTCAGAAGCTGCCAAGGCTCAAACAAATGCCTTTTTGAAACACTGCTGCCCTTTGTGTGACATAACCACTTAGTGGGAATCCAGCCTAAAGACAAACTTCTGAAAAGATCACCAGCCTTGATGGATAACTAACTAAGGAGGGCCTGAAGCTGTGGGTGTTCCTCACCAAGTCTGCCAGAAATTTGACAAGGTTGCAAAAAGGAAGAACCAGAAACAAAGCAAAAGGGAAGGGAAAGACCTGCCTCAAAGCTAACAAAGGAGATAATGGTTTGGTAAACTATTCATTTTGCACTTTAGGCAAAGGTCATGTTTTCTCTATCTTCTTTTAGCTCGTTAAGCTCTTTGATGGAGACTTTTCCCTCCCAAAAACGCAACTGAACTTCTCTTTTAGGACCCATCCTCACAGCATCCCAGATACTGTCAAAATGAAATGCTTTCCCCAATTTTTTGACCGCTTTTTGTGCTATCACCCATCAATAGGGGGGGGGGGAGACAGCAAAACAATAAACAGCAGCACAGAAAAGGGAGAGAATCTTTTTCTTTCCGGAAAAGAGAAAATCCATTTATGGTTTGGATAGGATGAATAATCAAAGAAATTCATGCTGAAGGCTAGATTTAAAGATCATCTCAAATGTGAGGTCCGCAAGTCATAAAAGAGCCAAGTTTGAAGACCCCTTGCTTTAGAGTATTTCTGAAGAAATAGAGGCCCCATCAGCCAACAAAGCAGGAAGTTCAAAAGTAAAAAGATAATAAAATTTAAAAAGAAATCAATCTACTTGGAGGTTTGGTTGAAATATGATACTACTATATATACCTTTCTACATATACTTTCAATATCTACAAGAAAAAAAATGAGGGAACAGATCCATGAATTCTCCTCTTCCTTGACTCCTTATTTTATTGAAATCTTTAAAAAAATTTAACCTTAAATAAATAATCATGGGTATTAGCCAAGCAAGACACAATACTGTGCAATAAATCCAATGAATGCCATGGACAACAGCTCATTAGCTTCCATACATTTTGATATAGGTTGGAAGAAAGTTCTAGCTCTGGCCACCCATACAAGAATGACTTCATCATTCATCCCCCAAACTGCATACAATATTTATGTTATAATCCCATTTAAACATTTTTAAAAGCACAAAGTTCTATGACTAAAGTTGTAACTGCTCCAAAGCATGCAAAACTCTTTAAATCTTCTATAAAACTATCTTACAACCCTGTTATACTTCAGTGAAGTAGATCCCTTCCTCATGAATGCTATGTTCTATAAAACATCTGCCCAATTTTTTGTGTATTTTGGAGTGCCAAATAGGTATCACATTTTTCAGACAGCAAGACCTGAAAATATGTTCCGGGCACAGTACATACTTTGAAGGCATCAGAGAAGACTGCAATACGTAATACCACATTGTCATGCTACGCTTCAAGATATTACATTATGTACTATGACTTCATCCCGGATACACAAATTCTTAGGAGACACATCTGGCCTCTTATGTGGGCCATTAATGTGGAAATTTTCCCTGACATTCATACCAGGAAGACTGTGTGATCACACTCAGTCTGTGAACTATGCCCAATTCATTTTTGCTTTCTTTCCCTCCCCTACAAGACAAGAGACACAAGATGAAAGAGCCTCACTATGTTCATAAGGGTGAGAACGTAATTCTGGACATGCTCCTTCCCATGGAACCGTACAACCGAATCATCCACAGCCAACAGAACCTCTATGTTGTAGTCCTCCTTCTTTGCATGTCGCCTCTTCCTGTCTGCTTCACCCATTTGATCTTCAATTAGATTCAGAGCCTGGGGGAGCTGACCCAAGATGAAATCTGGAATTAGAAGAGTTAAAAACAAATGACAGTGTAAGAAATGGGTGAAACAGGATCACCTTAATAAGCCTGCTAATATCTTTTAAATGCATTGGTCCATAACACCTGCATACACACACAAATTCAGGCATTCAAACTGAGGTTTATATATATAGCAGCTGGATAGAAGGAAGGAAGAAGGAAGACAGCTACATCCAAGTGCCACCGAAGGATAAAACAAGTCCTAAAGAGCCAGCTCAATGGGAAGAACAAGATCTAAGCCAGGGGTGTCAAACTGCCAGCCCGCGGGCCGGTTGCATCATGCAGAGGCCGCGCCCACCCCAGCTCCAGAAATGCAAAAAAGTCACGATACATCGCAATATGTCATGTGACGTGGCGAGTTTGACACCCGTGATCTAAGCCATCAATGTGACGCTACCTACTTTTATAATGTTCTGCTTGCAAATTTGAAAATGCAGCAATAGAACAAATGCTAGACAAGACTCCAGTATTTTCTCATCTAAAGATATAACCTTGGACGTCTTCTACCCTTAGCACTGGATGAAAATGCTAACGGTGGAACCTGCACACTTTCCTTATTAGCATTGCCTGTCTCTCTTTTATTTCCCATCTAATCCCAGGATCTTTTTCCAAACCATTACGAAAAGTTAGGAAATTGCCCAACATAGATTGACATTTTGGAGTAATAGATAGGAGAATTAATCTTTTTGCTCTTGCTATGATTTCAAATCAGAGAAACACCTACCATTTGCAATATTAAAATAAGCTTCACTGAAAATTGTAAAAGTGAGTGGAGTGATACCGATCGGTGAGGGCAAAATCCTCCCATACCCCACCACAGGGGATTGAGGCTAATCGAGAAACATCAAACACTTAAGAAGTGACAAGGATCACATTTTGAGCCTAGAGGTTTGCTAAGCCTTAGTTTTTAGCCATCTTTGTTGAGTAACTCATAACCGTCATGAAAGCCACCATCTCGTAGCCCAACCCAATTCACAGGGTTTTTGTGGGGAAAATCGGAGACAGGAGCATTAGGTATGTACATTGTTTTGCCTAACCCAAAACAAAGGTGAGGTAAACATTTTAAAATAAATAAACAGTAGCTGGATTCACACATCATATGTAACTATAAATGACGCTTTTCAAACACAGAGCTAGGTTTATACAGCCCGCTAACTCAAAACCAACCAAACAACACGTTACTGTCAATGTGTCTTTGCTCAGAGACATTCAAGAACAATTACACCTTCTTTGAAATTGATGCTATGCAGATTGAGACCAGATACGAATTCTGTACAGTCTCCTAAATAAGATGAATGTGTCATTGTGTTTGTTTCCTCAGTCATACCTTCATTATGATAATCTTCAAATGCTTCTGTTCTTTCTTGTCTGATAGCAGATCTGCGGTAGACTACATGAGCTCTCCCATCCTCTTCTTTCTCCCACTGTCCTCTCTCCAGAGGCTCAATGAAAAATTCACCATTGTCTGTTCGAATGAGGCCAGCCTGGAAAACCACAGGACAAAAGAAAGAAAGAAAAATAAAATATTTATTTTCTTATTGATTAACACACCCTTGAATTTGCTAAAGGTTTAATCACTTCTCTTGTTATTAAAGGAATACTCAAATGTTAATTTCTATCACAATTCAACAGTGTAGCAGTTGTGTATCCCAATATTTTCTTGATGGAAACAAATATAGACAACATGCAGTTTCAGCAATGATCAAACACCAAAAGCAAATGTCCATAGCCATATTTTTATTTATTTATTTATCATAGTTATATACAGTAGCAGTCCATATCATTTAAATGAGATTTTGGGTAGCATACAACCAATGAACAGTTAAAAACAATGCAACAACCATTAAAATCTAGTAATAGCTGAAATTGTAAGTGTGAAAAATTTCAAGAATACAAAACTTTGGTTCTTCACGGACATTTTGCCTCAGGAGAATATTATTAATAAACAATGAGTTGATTATCTGAGTTTGGGGGACTTGTGGCAATGCAATTCTTGTTCCTTCTAATATATTCTTTCCAATTTATCTATATTGTTCTTAGTATGGATTTAAGAGCTTCAGGAACTGAAATATTCAACTTCATCTAAGTTGTATTCAGAAGTGGCTTTCTAGTTTCAGTTCATGACAGCTCTATTATTCAGGTTTTTAAAAATATGTCAGACAAAGCATGCTATAGAAATGTTAATGAGTAACATCCTTAGACAGAAGTTACTACATGGAACAACATATTTTAAGTAGCAATGTTACAATGAATTGAAATAGCTGAAATGCAAATGGAAAAGAGCTGAAATGGATTGTACATTGACTGCAAACATTCATAGTGCTGACTTAAGCTATCACTAAATCTGCTTGATCACCATGCTCTTTCACTACATCTGTTGGTTAGGCAAAAATTCTTTTCTAACACATAGTGGTTATATCCTGACCCTGGTAAAACAAAAAAGTCTGTGGGAATCTCACACCAGGACAAGCCATATTACTATACTTGGTGACCTCCAATTTATCATTATTTATACATTTATTTATTACTTCAGAGTTGTCTATACTTGCCAGTATGTAGGTATACAGTTTGCTGAGGCCCCATAGTTATTACATTTTCAGTCTCATTTGTTTGTGTGTCTATATTACCAAAGACTGATAGTCTGCATTATTTATACAATAAATACTATATACTATTATTAATTGTGTATTCAAGTTAGCTGCTGCTGATCCATGTGATAGCTGTACTGACAAAAGTAGACTATTTTAGGAGAGTGGACAGTATTATGTTACATTGCAATAATTTTATATATATCTTGTTCTTATACACATCTGGATAAGATGCCATATTTCCTTAAATATCAACCTTTTGGCGATTGCCTCAACCCAAAGATATCTCTTCCACGCAGGGGTCTCATGGAGCCTTTTTAAACAAGATTTATTGATATGAAAGAAACAGAGTTATAGGTATTTCAGCAACTGAACTATTTCCACCTTAGAACCAACATATTTCCCAATAGACTAAGGTAGAAACTTTCATTTGGAGTCCTAGTGGACGTTCACTTGACTATGAGCCAGCAGTGTGCAGCAGCAGCCAAAAAAGCTAATACAATCCTGGATTGTATAAACAGAGGCATAGAATCAAGATCACGCGAAGTATTATTACCGCTTTATAAAACCCTAGTAAGACCACCCCTGGAATACTGCAGCCAATTTTGGTCACTATATCACAAAAAAGATGTTGAGAATTTGGGGGGAAAAATTCAGAGAAGAGCAACTAAGATGATCAAAGGCCTGGAGACTAAAACATATGAAGAACGGCTGCAGGACTTGGGTTTGGCTAGTCTAAAGAAAAGAAGAAATAGGGGAGACATGATAGCAGTGTTCCAGTATCTGAGGGGCTGCCACAAGGCAGAGGGGGACAGGTTGTTCACCAAAGCACCAGATGGAAGGATGAGAAACAATGGTTGGAAACTGATCAAAGAGAGAAGCAACCTTTGAATTAAGGAGAAACTTCCTGACAGTGAGAACAATCAACCAGTGGAACAGCGTACTCCCAGAAATCAGTGGAGATTTTAAAGAAGAGACTAGACATTCACCTGTCTGAGATAATATAGGTTCTCCTGCTTGAGCAGGGGACTGGACTAGAAGACCTCCAAGGTCCCTTCCAGCTCTATTCTATTCTATTCTATTCTATTCTATTCTATTCTATTCTATTCTATTCTATTCTATTCCAATCCAATCCAATCCAATCCAATCCAATCCAATCCAATCCAATGGTTTTTGTTAGGCACAAAGAATCAGGACCATACGTTGGATTGCAACATGGAAGATTTATTCAAGTCTATACACAAGACTCTAGTCAACTAATTGGTGCCAGATAAAGGTCAACAGAATTCAGGAGGGGCTGGATTTGGACCGTTTGTGGCAACGTAATGACTCTAAGCTGCTGATGCATTTAATTCCATCCACAGCTCTGCCTGTTCTTCTCCTACAGCTTTCCTGTAAACCATTGAAAAAAAATAATGGTTTTCACTTATAACCAAGGAACTTTCAAGTGGCTGTTTATAAAACCATCTCCTGAATCCTGATCAATCATTCAATAAACTGTTTTATAAGAACATTATATACTGCTATC
Source organism: Protobothrops mucrosquamatus (assembly GCF_001527695.2). Taxonomy (NCBI): domain Eukaryota; kingdom Metazoa; phylum Chordata; class Lepidosauria; order Squamata; family Viperidae; genus Protobothrops; species Protobothrops mucrosquamatus. The sequence continues at coordinate 49,036 of NW_015391022.1, forward strand.
ACACTATATTAGACTATGTAAGTGGAATGCATTGCAGTAGATCTAAGAAGCTTTATTAGTAGTATAAACCTAGTGCAGTTACATTGACATCAGGACCCAATATGGCCATTACAGAAACATTCACAAGCTCATTTCTGTTGTTACTGACTAAATATTTTAATTTAACGCAAACTAATAATAAGCTAATCCTAACCAAGCTTGGAAATGAAATCCACTCCCCCCAAAAAAAAATCAGAAATAGGTTGAGTGTATTCTAAGCCAGTTACCCACTCTTCAACTGCCCCTCCCCCAAACTCTTGAAAGGACATTAATTACAAACACATCTTTTGGGAATGAAACATTCAGTTCAATATCAACACCCATCATGGTAGGTATATATGTCAGCAAAGTCTGCTGTTACTGTCATTAAGCTAAAGCTTATTGATGGTCACTGTGCTAAGCAGAGTTTCATATCTGCTCAGCAAATATGTATAGTATAAAATATAGCGTAATAAATGTAAACTATTGAGAATGTTACCCTTATCTTCTGCACATACACACTGAATGAAGAAGGTATACGTTGGGCAGTACAATGTCCATATAATGTCATCTTTCCCCAAGTGATGTACTCCTAGCCAGCCCAGGTCACAGAATTATTGATTTTGCAATTAGCAAACTTAAGGCCAATACAAAATAAATGCAGTATTCAACAGCAATGAAAATATAGGATACAAATTTAATAAATCAATAATACTTTGCTTATATTCCTTCTGAATATTCCAGAAAATTCCATATGAAATTTGAAATTCTACTACTCCTCTCAATTTGCCCCTTTAATTCAAGAGCAATACATTTTCTTAAAACTGGATGCTCTTCCTCAAGTGAGTAGAGATAAAAACTAACAAGAAATCTCAGACGTGATCAAACAAGTGATCGATCAGAGCAACCAGACAAATCTTTGCTCCTTTGAAAACTTGTCATTGCATTTTAATGACTCTTTGCTGTTGTCCCTTCACTGAAATTAAAACTGTGATCACTCTTGCATAATGGGAGAACTTTTGTAAATATGTAATGAAAAATATTCCTCCTTACCATTTTAGCTCAGTCTTACAATAAACAGTATTTAACATAGTGTTTTTGCAATGTAATAGAAATGTTTACTGGATGTTGATTAAGGCAGGTTTATTTTTATCCAGCTGCAGATATGGTAATATTTGTGCAGACTATGGAAGCTCACAGTAACTTCCCATCACTATCCTTTAATCAAAATAGAGTAACTTCTCATTGCACTATAAATGGAATATATTGGCTTCATTTAAGTGAGACCCACAAAAAAGAAGAAGCAGAATCACAGTGTCTACAGTTCCCATATAGAAAAGCTGACTCATTTGAATGAGCTTTAGGTTGATTTACTAATTTGCTTCCAAATGAAAACAATATTGTTCCATGTTTTATATACTTCAATAATTCAGTGAGATAGATAGATAGGAAGCTGCTTTTTAAGGAGGCAGGTCAGTGGGACGTCTAACTTGTAATTATCTATAACTAGCTTCGGAGTTTGGGATAAGGTCTCTCCATGCACCAATCTACTAGAAGATGCTAAATATGAAATCTAGGATCCCCTATGTGTAATGAATATGGTCTTCCCTGGTTTTGGCCTCCATTCTACCAATGATTTAATGATGAAAATAGTGAGAAACTTCGGTTATTTATACTGAAAGAGGAAACAGCAATCAGATTCATAGTGAACTGATGAATATGAACTCAGGTGAAGGAGGTCCATGGGAATGGCATGAAATTTCAAAACAGTGGAGTTCAGAATGTGAATTTGCCTAACTTGCAAAATGCTAAGTTCCACCTACCTAGAAAAAAAATCTTCGGTTCAAAATTTAAGCTACGAAGTTCATTCAGCAAATTTGTTGCTTTACACTTATCTTTCTCCATGTCAGTAATTAAGGGGATTATGCTCAGATAGGCTTTTAAGATACGGTTACTATATCCTAGGACAAAGTAGAACTCCAGGAATGTCTGTGATATCTACATTTTGATCTGGTCTACCTGTCTGGGCTGACCTCAATCTTGAAAACCAATCTCTTTCTATTCCCCTTATGCTATGCAAAATCAAGGTACTCTGAAAGTATTTATTTATTTAAATTTATATGCAGCCCAAATTATTCTGAGTTTCTTTCTCATGCATCCTTCGGTCTCCAGGCTGTGTAATCTCTTGTCTAAGTCCTTATCAATTCTTTTATGACTTTCTCAGTGTCACTGTAAAAACCTTTACACAACTCAATTGATTTGCTGGTGTAGGTGATCAATCATAACCTGTCATGCAGAATTATCTTCAAATGATCAATTGCATTTATCTTTGAATAAGCAACGTACCAACTTCCTCTATCTCTGCAACACAGCCAAGACATAATTCCAGATCAAGACATAATTGTTATAAATCCATCCTATATACATTTTAATCCACACATACACATTTACTTAATACTAATTACAATTCTTTTGACTATCTCTACAAATTCCCTTGGATAGACTAAATACTATCATAATAAAACAGTTCTAAAAATAATCTTCCTAAGGAATATATTATGGTATAAATTTGCCTAAATACAAGAGTTTGAACCCAAAGGGTTCCACTTATTAACATTTATTCTTGGAACAGCGTCTCTTTTTCACTTGTATGCACACATTCAACACTGCTATCTCTTGTTACTTTTTAGTTTAACTTTCTTTTTCAAGAAGTAAAACAGGAGTACAGGAATGTCTATTACTGAGTCTGGATGGCAGAAACCAAAACGATTTTCCAAACAATTGCCTTTGCTACCCATTAAATTTACCCATTAAAGTCTACCCATTAAATTTACAACTCCCACTAGGTGCTGCATGTTATTCAAAAATAGCAAGTAAAACAATGCCTAGCAAATGATACAATGCCTGGCACAGCCTTCTGAGATCTTGTTTCACAGGTCAATATGCTTTGCAGGCAGTCTGTTTCAGAACGCAGACAGTGTCTTAAATCCACTGCAGATTCTGCAGCCTTTTCTGATTTTTTTTTACAAATATGAATTCATGATTCTTTGAGATTTGCCAAACATTCCACAGCATAATCAGAAAGTCAAAAGCTGTTTTGCATCCTTTTTCTTTGCTAAAGTTCTGCCCACCTTGAACCTAGAAGAGACCTTCCTGAAGAGAAATTCAGAGCTGAGGGAAGTGGATAAATTGCCAAACCAAGGCAGCTCAAACATGGGAGTCTTGCCAACAAACTAATCTCAAAGTGACCCTCCATGCCAAATCCTCTTGATACTTGCAGATGCTGTCCAAGCAAACTCTAGGGGAAGTTTTGAGTTAGTACATGACTGTGCATTTGGCTGCCTGGAGATTTTATCTCAAGAATTCTCCCAGAAGAGAAGAGGAATCTGGATATCTAGTTCTAAACAATGATGCAACAGTGTCAGTGACAAATAGGATCAGCAATAAGCTTGTTGGAGACTCTGTTGCATTAACATTTCCCTATTGACCTCCTTTGCTTAGTTCCTAGTTTCACGCGAGACGCAGTGCATCGGACTTTATATAATTATCATTCTGTTTAACTTGCTGTGTTTTGCATAAACGAGTCCCATCTTTCATTATATTTGTCCATAAATTGTCTATAAGCAATCCGCTCATAAGTGGCAAGTAATTAGGTCTTCGATACATTGAGTGAATGAGACAATACAGTTATTTTTCCAAGACTGCAATATCAGTCTTTTGGCTATAATAAGGGCATGGAGAATCCATTTACTTTGTCCAGTTGTCAAATTCCAAATACTAGGTATGTAGTTAGGAAGAATACAATCTGAAAAGTTTAGCTTCTGTTGCACAATAATGTTTTTATAATCCAGCACTTTCTTCCAAAATTTAATACAGAAGCTTTATCTAAGGCAGAACTAGAACTCGCAGTCTCCTACTTTCCAGCCTGGTGTCTTAACCACTAGAGCAAGCTGGTTCTCATGAACCAACTTAGTGTTCAATTAAATTCAATTTTAATTTTACATTTTAAGCTCTATTTTCATGGACCTCTAATTTAATTAATATGCATTGTTTACAATTCACAATTATGCTTTGATTCAATTTTATCATACTTGCACCAACTAAATTAAGTATAGACACAGATCTCCTTCCTTCCAGATATGTGTGTCTTCTGCCTCATCTTTCTTCCTTCTTTGATGCATCTTTTACATTTTAAGTCTGAAGACCAGGAATGTTCTGCTAATGTATTCCAGAACAGTACTATGTAAACAAAACTTTAGTTAGAAGGAACCCAAACTATCACTACTACCATCAAACTGCAAAAATGGCCATCTGAACTTTTTCCACAGAAGCATGAATAAAAGCCAATTTCTTCACAGAAGTTTATTGACCTCACAGCAATAGGATTTGCAAAAGGATGAACATGGCAGGAGGAAAGAATGTAGATTAATGTAGATCAAAGCCATATAAAAGCTAATTTAAAATTCTACCTCTATATCATAGATCGTTTACAACAAATGAGATGCCTCATGAAAATATAGTAAGGCCACATCTCTTGCAAATCCTAAACAGAAATGGCATTTCTCTTGTTCATGTACAAACACAAAAATACTTTATATGTATAAAACATGTGGTTGAAGATTCTACTAGATGTGGTTGGAGATTGTATTGCATGTCTAAGTATATTTACACAAATTCCTTGGTGTCTAATCGCACCTCACCAAATAAACTGTTCTGTTCTGTTCTATTCTATAGCAGCTCCTTTAATAAGCTACAGGAAGGCACTATATTTGTGTTCTCACACAGTCTTTTTCCTAATTATTTTCAAAGCACTATTTAGTTATGATTCATGATATAATCAGATTTGATTTGATTATACTTGATTTGGTATTCTTATTCATTTATCAAGTCCTTCCCAAGGATCTGGGATAGGCAGATGTTGATGTGTTATGTGTTAGTTATTATTATTGTTCAGTACACAGCCAGCCAGATGTTCTGACTGGTTTTTGCATTTTTGTCCACCTATCGAGTCTTTCCCAAGGACCTGGGATATTACTATTAATTTATCCCCACCTGTTTTGTATATATTTATTTTGCTCAACTCAAAGCAGCAAACCTGCCTAATACTCCTATCTATTTTCCATCACAATATAAACTAGATATTGCAATTACGTGGCTTCTTATGCTAATCTTATTCTGCTCTCAGAAAATAATTCAATGTGTAATTATTTCAAAGGCTGCACATCTTTATTAGTCCATATGTGGAATTTCTACTTGCAAAACTCACAATAAAGCCATTGTGAAGTCTAAAAGTTTTGGGTGAGAAACAGAATGGAATGAAATGGCCGTTTCCTTACCAATCCATCACAATTGCTAATTGCCACTGTGGCCTCTGGCATGCCTGTGATGCCTCCTGTGAAGACGCATTCCTGCTTCAAGGGTTCCCGAAAAACTTCTTGGAAATCTTCTTGCCACTCAGCCAAAGCACCAGGAGATACCAGCTTCTGGTTGGGTTTTAAGCGAAGATGCAGTTCCTTGCCCAAAACACTAACATTGAAGAAGTACAAGTGATTCCCAGAGATGGCTTGTTTCATAGGGGTGCTGCGAACCGTCCTGTGTCGACCTGAGTGATGCGCAGGAGCCGGTGAATCAGACACCACATGTGATAGGAACCGTCCCTGGTGATCTACACTGAAGGGCACAATCACATCATATTCACTTAGCTTTCCAGACAGGAGCAGCTCTATGGAAATAAATACGGATAGACAAACGTCAATACATTCAAATGAAACAAATTTTGGTGCGAAAAGGAGCCTTTCTCCCCCAAATATCTACACTTGTAACTTCAGCAACATGGAATTTTATTCATCGACTCTTCACTTATAGCAAACCCTAAGAAAGTTGACTTTGCGTGATGTCACAAAACCATATTTTAATTTAGTATGTGTGGCCAGTTTACATTTGGTATGTTGTAGGTACCCAGGGAGGGAAAAAAATAGAATTAAAATGGGTGAATTTTGCAACTCGGATACATTAATGCAAATGTACATTACATTTGCAAAAGTCCTATGTATCCTATTTTTTTCCTTTATTTATTTTGATTTTACTTCTCATCAGATAGGACAAAAATGATGTAAGTCTTTGGACCACTGAAAATACAAAACATGTATTCAGCAAGGCACTGCCACATACTTTAAAGCATATTTTCACATCAAAGGCCTTTGCCAAAGCTTGTATTGCATACATTCCTGCTTTCTGAACTAAAAAAGCTCAGAAAGGTCCATTCTGTGCCATCCTACCAACCAACAATGCATTTTGCACTTTTTTTTCTGCACTGCACTCTATAGCTAGTGAAACAGGCATACAGATATCACAACTAAATATTTTGATGATGTATTGACTGTTGTACAAGCCTGTGAAAATCATTAAGCGATTGTGATTTGGTTCTGATCTTTTATCCTCATTCTTTTGGCAGCTGGCCATTCATACAGAAAAATGTAATGTTCAGGTTTTTGTTTTTAAGCATTCCTCTTCCCACTCCCATTTGCAGCCATTATCCTTGGTTTACACACACACAAGCAAGCCCTGGTGAAGGAGATTTGAAGTGAATAGGAACCACTCTTCATCTCCAGTTGCAAAACAAAGTTATTTCCCTTACAAACTTCACAAACAGTTTACTTATGTCATACAAGTTGTGTCGTCTTTTCTTAACACGACTGTGTTTAACTACCGTGAATGTACCGGCCGACTGTGGTTCGTAGATTCACTAAGTAAGACATCGGTTTGGGTTCATTGTGTATTACATTCATGAGGTTTTCCCTCTTTAGGAAACTTTACTTTATTATCAAGTCGTTCTATTGTTCTAAACTGAAAAGTCTTGGAACAGAATCCACAACAGTTTCCAGCTTCTCATCCAAGGAAAACTATTGCTAGGGTAGATACCATGTGTTAAAATAAGATTCACAGCCTCACATTTAAATATTTAAATTATTTAAACATAATACGTTTAAATAATACATACTAAGAATATGATCAAGCAATGTTTCTCTATAAACAGAGTTCTCTTTACAAACAAAGTTCTTCTGATTGGTATGCTGCAAAACTCCTGTGTATTTTATTTTACTTTATAGCCTACTAGCTGTACCCGGCCACGCGTTGCTGTGGCTCAGTCTGGTAAAAGTGTGTGTTGCTTTTACGTCCAACAGATGGCGCTGTTTTTCAAAAAAGCATGTTTTTACCTGTCACAGGTCTGACATCTATATAATATAGGTATATAAAAACACGCGCGTATTCGAATGCAACGTTGTGTCAAACTTTCAAAGTAATCGGTGAAGAACTTTCGGAGATTTAAGATTTTGAACAAACGAACATTTACATTTTTATTTATATAGATTGACTTCCACATCAGGACAACACCACAAAGATCTCCAAAATGAGAGCTACTGTATTTGCAACGAAGTAGCCAGTCCAGCAGAAATCCATAAACCTGTCTAGTATGATCATGTGTTTATTAAAAACAAGTTTGACACTACAGAGAAAATCTGATTGACAGGGGCTGAAAAATAACAATCAATGGTCAAATTTAAACCTACTCTTTATGTATCATGCCTGTCGCAAGCCAGATGATGGATTTTTAAAAGATTGGCAATTGCTTTCTCCCTTGTAATAGAAGAAAACTCCTGTCTTCCAAACAGGAAAGTTTCCAAACAGGAAAGCTAAAGCTGGGCAGATCAGACACCGCATGAAATGGGAAGCTGGTGCCTAGAAATCTGGGGGCCAGTTGTAGAGAAAAGCTCAAATAACACTGTAATTAGCAACATGTGGCAGAGGAGTTGTTTCCATATCTACTGGGATTAAGGGATATCCTGCACATCATCTGGGCAGGAGGGCTTGCAGGATCCAGAGAAAGGAGTAGTGCACAGGTAGGAGGCGATTTGTCCTTTACGTGAAAAGGCAGTTTTTCCTATGACAGGTAGATATTCCAGAGGGCAGGAGCAACAGCTGAGAAGGCCCTCCTCCTGGATCCCGCCAACCGGAATAATTGGGCTGACAGGACCCGCAGCCTGCCTCCTCTGCCGGCATGAGTGGTACGGGCCAATCCTAGTGGGGTGAGACAGTCCCTCAAGTAACCTGGATCAATACTCTGCATTTTCAATATACAGGAGCTTTGGAAAGGGGAGATCCAGCCTAGAACTAAGGAGGAATTTCCGGACAGTGAGAACAAATTTCCTGACAGTGGAACGGCTTGCCTTCAGAAATTGTAGATGCTTCATCACTGGAGGTCTTTAAGAAGAGACTGGACACTTGTCTGAAATGGTACAGGATCTCCTGCTTGAGCAGGGGATTGAACTAGATACTAGAAGACCTCCAAGGTCCCTTCCAACTCATTCTCTTCTGTTCTATGGATGGAAACTAATCTAAGAGAGAAGCAACCTGGAATTAAGCAGAAACTTCCTAACAGTGAGAACAGTTAACCAGTGGTGCAGCTTTGCCTTCAGAAGTTGTGGGTGCTTCATCAGGGGAGGCTTTTAAGAAGAGACTGGACAGCCACTTGTCTGGAATGGTATATACTAGGATCTCCTGGTGGAGCAGGGAGTTGGACTAGAAGACCTCCAAGGTCCCTTCCAACTCTGTTATTTATTCATATTCTCTCTCTCTCTTCTCTCTCTCTCTCTCTCTCTCTCTCTCTCTCTCTCTCTCTCTCTCTCTGGTGGAGCAGGGAGTTGGACTAGAAGACCTCCAAGGTCCCTTCCAACTCTGTTATTTATTC
>NW_015391022.1:59948-66662 GCF_001527695.2 Protobothrops mucrosquamatus
AGGGGAGGGAGACAGACGGGGAGGCCCGCGCGTGCTCCCGGACGACCTGCTCTTGAGTGACAGCCAGGCCGGCAACCTGACCCGCGCGACGGAGCGGGGGCTGGGAAGACCTCCCGCCTTCTCCTCTTGCCCGGGAGCGCCGCCGAGAGAGGACTTTCCATTGCACGTGGCGCTTTCAACGCGGCTCGGCTTGCCAGTGGCCGAGCCCCGAGCTAAGCCCCGCCTCCCTGCCTGGACGCCGCCGACGTCGTAAGGGTCCCGAGAATTTGCGTCGGGGGGTCCCCGAGTCGTCCTGAGGCTGGAGGGGAGGAAGGGCGCTGCGCTCTTCCCGCGCTTTCTTTTGCGCCGCTGCCTCGAGGGTCGCCAAGGAATCCTACCTGCCCGCGTCCCGTCTAGAGCAGGGCTTTTCAACCTTTTCACCCATTGTACCACTTTTGGGATATGGCAATATCCGAGGACCACCAGTCGCCTAGCAAGGGGTCAAAAACCTGATGACCCCCGCCCCAAAAAAAGGTGATAAAGTACAGGTAGTCCTCGACTTACAACAGTTCGCTTAGTGACTGTTCGAAGTTACAATGGCACTGAAAAAAGTGCCCCTCAAGCCACAGCCGAGCAAGACACCTGCCTGCCCACCCGGCGGTGCTCTTCCTCCTGTCCGAGGTTTTCATGTTGTGAGCATTTCTGTTGAGGATTGGCAGTGGAGGTGGGGTGGGGGGGTGTTTGGTTTTTATTCCCCCGTCTGCTGGGTGGTTGCAGCAGGTTTTGGTCACTTCACATGACCCTGGGACACTGTGGCCGTCATAAACATGAATCAGTTGCCAAGCATCTGAATGTAAATCACAAGACCCTGGAGATGCAACTTTCCAGCTGAATGGCACTTCTTCAGGGATCAGCAGAAGCACCAGGATCAGCGCCGAGCTCCAGCTGGATCCTGGCGCTGATCCTGGCGCTTCCGCTGAGCCCTGACAGCCCCGAAGAAGCGCCGATCAGCTGGAAAGCGGCACTGATCCTGGCGCTTCCGCTGAGCCCTGACAGCCCTGCAGCTCCAGCCATCTCTCACTCAGGCTTGTGCGGTGCTGCCACCGGTTCAGCTCATTCCCCTCCCCCGCTATCACTTTTCTAGGATGGTCATGTACCACCTGCCAGGTGCCAATGTACCACAGGTGGTACCCGTACCACTGGTTGAAAAGCCCTGGTTTAATATACATCCAAAAACAGCCTAGTGCATCCTTCCCAGGTTTGATGCCCAGACATGTTTTGACCTACAATTGCCCAAATTCCTAGCCAGTAATGTATGCATTGAATGGGAATTCTGGAATTAGGATCAACACATCCAACATGCATCAGTTTCAGAAAAGGATGGATTCATATATATTCTGTCAAAACCAGAGTACAGGTAGCCCTTGACTTACCACATTTGTTTAGTGACCGTTCAAAGTTACAACGGCACTGAAAAAATGGTAAGTTTGACTGTTTTTCAAACTTACGACTGTTGCAGCATCCCCATGGTTGCGTGATTAAAATTCAGACATTTGGCAACTGACTCGTATTTGTGGTGGCTGGAAAGCCCTGGTCTAGAAAAAAAGGGAGGAATTCCAACCTTAACGCAGCGCTTCCCGAACGTTTTCCTTCCATACCCGAAATGCTTGTTTGTTTGTTAAATTTACACAGGTGTGGAAATTTAGATGCAACTTGTTTTCATATTTGGTGGACATGTAGGGAGATAAAAGCCTTTTGGATAAAAAATTTGGTGGAATATTCAAAATGTTTTTAAGAAAAAGATAAAAGTTTACACCGCAGATATTTTTGTTAGGTATTATGGAAGATTTAGATGTTAAAAAAAATGAATTTGATGTTGAATCTTATAACGGCTGCAAGATTACTAGTAGCTCAATATTGGAAAATGGAACGTCTGCCCGCTATAGAAGAATGGTCACTTAAAGTCTCAAACTTAGAAGAAATGGCCAAGATTTCCACTTATGTGAAGGACTATTCACAAGAAAGATATATTTCGGTTTGGAGAAGGTGGATAGATTATATTGAAAAGAAATATGGGACTAAAAAGTTCCATTTGGTTTTTGAGTGAATTTTAGAGCATTATGGTTGTTATATAGTTATATAGTTTATTTATCTTTATTTTTAATTATTAATATGATATTATTATTGTGTTTAATCTTAGTATATTTTATGTTAAAAAGAGAGTTAAAGGATTTTATAGACTTGTTACTCTAATAATTGATTAATGTTAGAATATGATTATCTTATTGTTAACCCTGTGATTAGCTCTGGGAAGTGGGGGGGAGGGAGGGGGAAGGAGGGTTTTGGAGAGGGGGGTAATTATACTGTAAAACTTTTATAAAACTTTTAATAAAAAAAAAAAAATTATACAGGCGTGAGATGTAAAAAGCCCAAATTTTGATACTCAACAATACGAAGACAAGTCTGGTTAACAAAACAAAGGTTTATTGGAGAATAACATTAAAAGAATAAAAAAAGAAAAAGAAATAGAGAAGAGAAGAGCGTTTGTAAACGGGCCTCCTGAATCCTTCCCTATGGATTGGATTTCCAGGAGCACACTGGCCTGGTTTCACGTTTTGCATTTTATACCCCTACATATCTGAGAAGCTTTTTCATCTTTATAAAGTACTTTGAAGTTGTACTTTGTTAACCTGACCTCTTCAGTCCATCTGCTGTTATCTTGTTTATTTGTAATTTTCACCTAGGGTCAAAATCCCCTTCTTTGATAGTAGGGTTTCTACTCAAAGTGTAAGTTCCTGTGTCCGGAGGATTTTTAGGCAGTAAACATTGAACAAACTTTCTCACACATTTGGCAGTGCATTGCTACATTTGCGTTACAGTGTTACATTTGTGTTAAATAGACAGTCTCATATATTGGCATTACATTTCTACAATTATTTTTCTACAATTTTATAAAAGAATAACTTTTTACTTCCTTCACAGGTATTCCTCGGCTTACGACCCCGGTTGAGACCAAAATGTCCGTTTGCTAAGCAAGACAGTTGTTCAGTGAGTTTTGCTTCGTTTTCCTACCGTTTTTGCCACAGTTGTTAAATGAATTGGTGCGGCTGTTAAGTTAGTAACACAGTTATTAAGTGACTCTGGCTTTGCTTGTCAGAAGTTTGCCGAAGGTGATCACTGGACTCTGGGACGTTGCAACCCTCATAAATACATGCCAGTTGCCAAAGATCCAAAATTTGATCACTTGGTCGTGAAGATGTTGCAATGGTCATATGTGTGATTATGTTCATAAGTCACTTTTTTCAGTGCTGTGTAACTTCGAACAGTCACTAAATGGATGGTTGTAAGTAAAAAAAAAACCTATATGCTGCCCATCTCACTGTCAAATTACTCTGGACAGCTTGCAACATCAGAAATTCTTTACTTAAATGTCCCTGTTGTGATGCGTAGTAGGTCTGTAATAGGAGGAGGAATAGCAGAACCTGGAGACGGAGTTAAAAGAGGGATCAGCGTAGAATCTCTACGTAGCCACAAACTGACTAAGTCCAGCCCTTGAATTCCTTTGACCCTTTGATATAATTCCAAGCAGGTGCTAACCGTTAGCTGAGAAAATTCCTGTGCTAGGCTTTTTAGCAATAAATCAGTTTAATTGGACCTTCACAGGTAGACCTGGTCTTTCCCAACTGATGTTTCTCTTTTTCCTAGCCAGGAGATGTTGCTACAGAGAAAGCAGAACAACTTACTTTCTCTAGAATGTCTATCAAGGGACAGTTTGTAACATTTAAGGGTGTGTGGAGCTGTCTAGTTTTTTAAACTATCTTTTGCCTGAAGGTGGAGAGACATCTGTGTGAGTGGTTGCAGATAAACAAGCCTCCAGTTGTGATTTGGGATGGTTACTTCATTGCAAACTTAGATGATGTTCACAGCCATTAACTGGTTACTTCAAGGACAGAATAACAGAAGAGAGTTGGGAGGGACCTCGGACCCCCTGACCAGCTAGGTCAGCAGTCCCCAACCTGTGGGCCGTAGCCTGGTAGTGGGCCGTGGCCTACTGAGTCATGGGACAGAAATCCCCTCACTTGCACTAGCACTGCGGGCGCGGGGTGCAAAAATGATGTCGCACCATGGGGCGCAAAAATGGGCCACCACTGTGCCTCAGGGTGCAAAAATGGGCCACTGCCGCACCACGGGGCGCAGAAACAAGGCACTGTGCCACACAAGAACGGAGCAGAGCTAATGAGTATGACACGGGTGCTAGCCCCGCCCCGTTTGTGGTGCACACATGCCTGGGGCCCTGTGCACATGCGCATGCACGCATGTAAAAATGCTTCCCCCTCCCTTTTCCTCTGGTCCGCCAACCGACAAAGGGCACCTGGACCATCTTGACGAACTATGTAAATTTAATAAATAAGTAAATAAATGGGGATCCGGTTAGTATTAGGGTGGAAAAACACCAGGAAATCTCAAAACTTTAGGCAACTGGGAAGTGGAGTGAATATCTCAGAAAAATGGGCTCAGCAAACTACTGTATTCTAAAAAATTCAACTCAAGGCAGATCATCTGATCTTGGTATCTTGTATATTTTGGCAAATATATAATGAGCATGAATATCAAATTATTATGTATATTTTCATAAAAGCCCCAGCTGCATGAGACAATTACTTCTACTGAAGTACACAGTTAAGTAAGTGTGAATAGCTTATATCCCAATCCAGAAAAAATAGAGCTAAGCCAAACTTTAAGATTTTATTTTCTCTTTTTTTACTACTTTTCCTTGGAGGGAAAAAAAAGACCACCTAGCAGCGTTTTCTTCTCTGTAGATATTCTTTTCTCCTCTCTTTGGACAAATTCACGGAATTTCTCTGCCCATAAATTCATCTAGGTTTTTTTGAGAAATGGGCACATCTGGCCCAAGATATTTTCCCATGAAAATCAGAGGAGCAAATGGCACTCACTCATTCAAGTCCAGGGAAATTTCACCACCACCCTCTGCCCACCATTTGGCACATGAGCCAGAAAACCCTACAAAGGTGCCTTTCAACATATATCATAAATTATTCAATTTCTAACAATCTGGTAGCAGCGAAAAATAGTTGAGACGGATGCTTCTTTTTTCCTCCTATTTTATCTGGTGTTGTAGACAGGATGACTATCTAACCAAGGAATTCCCAAACAGAACACTATGAGCCTAGAACAAAATAATTTCTCTCAGCCTTCCTCAGTCAGAATGGGACAACTCACTACAGGACAATTCAACAAATACAAAAGTTAAATTAATTTCAACAGAACCGAGGCCAGTGATAATAAAATAAAAGTCAATCCAGCAATTGACTTTTGTAACTCAAAGAGTTACAATAATTTCAATGAAAATGTGATCACCAATAATAAAAGTAACTGAATGAAATAATTAATACAGCGTTGGATTGTCCCGCAGCAAATTGTCCCACGGTGAGTTGGCCATGGCAAGTTGGCCATAGTGAGTTGGCCAAGTCTAATTGGCCACGTCTATTTGTCCTAGATCCTCCTCAATCCATTGCTGGATTGTTGGACTAGAGCTCCCTTGGTTCCTTGTTGATTGGGGGGAAATTGTTCTAGAGATGAAGGTAGATAAAATGTCTGCACCGTTGCCATTTTCAGTAATGAATGCAGCGCAGGTGCTCTTCTGCGATGCGAGCAACAGTTGTTGCCAACTATTTGTTCCAGTTTGACCAATGTAGCAACCAATTTATTAGAAGCACATAAAGAATTCTGTTACTTTTTCTATAGGAGAACAAAAGGTCCTTCAAAACACTGCTCTGAATTTGTCCCTCAGGGAACAGGGATCAAGAGACTTCTAGCTTAACGGATATGCTTTGCCTCCATAATGAACACATGTACCAATATCTCTTTAAAAAAAACCAATCCCACAATTCTTTTAAGTACCCTTTTCCTTTATCAAATTCTAAGAGTATTGTTCTTGAGCATGGCTTCTTTATATAAAAATACCCACAAGCCCCCTGTATTATTTTATTATTATTATCATTAAAGTAATACTTATGGTAATATAGCATCAATCAATCAAGCTAATCAAGTTTGTTATGCAAGTGACTGAAATTACAATCGAGTTGCAGTCATGTGTCTGCACACATTCTTGGGAATAATCCCTATTTAACAAAGGCTGCAGTCATAAATAAATGGACTGGGAGCAAGCACCAGTGAATTCATTGTGGCTTCTTTATGAATAAACCGACATAAGGTTGTTTATTCTTTAAATGTGTTTGGAATTATGGAGGTGGGAAACAGTACTAGATTCCAGGAAGAGAGTCATAGATAGTTTCAGTGTCCTAAATCAGATTAGAGGTCCAGGATTTAGAAGCCTTCTGAAAGATGGTTTCTCCCTATCTTTTCCCCCAAACCTTGAGATCAGGATAACTGGAATTCCCAATGTGAAGAATTTTAGGAGATTTCAGGTTTGATCACCTTGGTACTGTTGCTTTACAGTATTGGTTCATTATTTTATTTTATTTTTTTTATAAATTTTTTATTGTTTTCATCATAAAAAAAAACACATCACAGATACATCACAATGTAAAAACCCCTACCCCCCACCCCCCACCCGGACTTCCCAAACCTAATCCCAGGATACTATTCAACTAAAAGTAAACTAGTATTAATATCCCTAACTCCACAAAATATTATTCTACATAAGTAAGTGAAATATATATATAAAAGAAAAAAAAAGTTTTTATCTAAAAA
>NW_015391023.1:0-27654 GCF_001527695.2 Protobothrops mucrosquamatus
AGCACAAAATTTCTGTTGCTAAACGAGACAGTTGTTAAATGAATTCTGCTCCATTTTACGACCTTTCTTGCCACAGTTGTTAAGCGAATCTTGGCAGTTGTTATTAGCAGGACTGTTAAGTCAATCTGGCTTCCCCATTGACTTTGTTTGTCGGAAGGTCTCAAAAAGTGTTCACATGACCCGGGGGCACTGCGACCATCATAAATATGAATCGGTTGCCAAGTCACTTTTTTCAGTGCTGTTGTAGCTAAATGAACTGTTGTAAGTCGGGGACTGCCTGTACCATGAGATTTCTGCCTCATGAAGTTCAGTGCAATTAATTTAGAGAGTTTTTCCTGATTCAGATTTAGAATGCTGATCTGCTTTGCCACTGCTGCTTCTCAATACTGCCAGCCAGTCCCTTTTTGGTGGTCACGCTGTTTTTGAACAGGAAAAATGTCGCATTTGCAAACAGGTTGATTTCTTTAAATAAAAACGATATGTCCCTACAATGCATAGAGCTTTTTTTCATTCTTGGTACTTAACCATGTGAACAAATGTGCTGATAAATAAAACAGCTTGTAATTTCATCCTACTTGTTTACACAAAGGAAATGACCCGCCATTCCCCTGTTAAGGTTGGTGCCCACCTTTTTTTTACCTAAATGCTATTTTTAGCAGTCGAAAGACCAAAAACTTTCCATTGAAGATCTGCTCTTCTCATTTCCTGGGTAAAGAAAACAGGAAGCCTTAAAAAAAAAAAAAAAAAGGTATAGGCTTCAGTCAGGGTTTCTCCTGAAACCAGAGCCATGTCACCCCCTGCTGACAATTCCAGGATATTGCAAGACTTTAGAAGCCAGCAATTTCAACTACCGGTAATACGTTGTAAGGCCTAGCCTTATTTTAAAAACCCACAATTAATTAGATGTCTTAAGTATAACCGAAGACATATATATCCTGCATATTGATTAAATGCTTAGAACACTTACCAACTTACAACCCTAATGAGGTACGATGCATTGACGATGTTTGAGGAACAATCTTGTATATTAATTACACAATTCCATTAACAAGTGTGGATAAGAACACAGTCTAAAATGCTTCTCTCTTTTTTTTCCAGATAGTTGTAAGAGAAAAGCTGGGAATATTTTTGAGTTCATTGATTTTTAAAAAAAATATTTTTCCATATACATTTTCAACCATGGTTAAAACCTTTAAAAATGCACCATCGTGTTAGATCAGTAGTTTTCAGGGTTGTGGTTTGTTTTTTTTTAATTGAGAAGGCTGCATCCTCTATGTTTCCTTCTTTCTATGTACAGTACAACAGGTAATAAGTAATGTACTGAACAGTTACACAATCTGTAGAACAAGCAATATTCTTAATAATCATTACAACTTGAAAATGTGTGTTATGACCTGCTCAAACTGAGTCCAGGTTTAATCCCCAATATACAACCAGTGGCTTAGCAATTGTTCGGAGTTACGACTGACCTCCCCAGATCTATTTATGATCCACATTCAATCCACATGCCTCTGTGGTCACACAATCGCACTTAGCAACTGACCCGCATTTTCACTGTCCAGCAATCATGTGACCACCATTTATAATGTTTTTTGCTAGAAACTGGCAATTACTTCCTATTTCTGGCAAAAGAAACAATCATTGCAGACAACGGATTCATTTAACGACTGCTACATTTGCTTAACATCCCCAGTGATTCCCTTAACAACTGCTGCAAAAAGGTTGCAAAACCTTATGAGGTAACCAACTTAACGACCAGCATAATTCTGGGCTCAATTACAGTCGTAAGTCAAGGAATACCTGTGTATGAAGCAAGTAGTGCTTTTGAGTCACCTCCAGACTGGCCCAAATGTGGTCACACTATTATAGGGAGAATTTGTCATGGTCATTGTTCCTTCAGATGATTGCATCACATTCCACCACAGAGGTATCTAAGTCAGGGGTGGGCAACTATAGCAACTTTATGACTTGTGGACTTCACTTCCCAGAATTCCTAAGCCAGCCAACTTTATGACCAGTGGACTTCAACTCCCAGAAAACTTGAGGCAGCTGGCTCAGGAACTCTAGGAGTTGAAGTCCATAGGCCATAAAGTTGCCATAGTTGCCCATCTCTGATGTAAGCCCATCTTGAAGCACCAATGATCCTATCAGTTAATTTTCATGCTTACTGAGACCAGAAGGTACACAATCTCACAGTCTGATTCCAGAACATTCCGGTCTCCACTGTGACATTCTCAAAAATATGCCAGAATGTCCCTGCCCCTTACAGAGCCATTTTATTGTTTTCTAGAATTTATTATTCTGGAATAGAAAGTGGTGCAGAGTGTTCTGGACATGGAAGAAAAGGTCAGAGAAAGCTGGGGAGGAGGTAAGAGAATTGGGAGAACAAAGGCAACACAACGATTTCATTTTTCTCTTAGAAACAAAGGAGCTGTGTTGTTTTGCGAAACAGTTTTGAAAGGTGCATCTGAACCTTTGTCAAAGTAACAGCACTCCCTTGCAATTTCCACAGCCCTACAAATAGGTCTTTCCTCCTTTTTTCTCAACAACCAGAAACACGCTGCAGGTCTAATGTATAATAACTATCAGCCATTAAAACTTTATCTTCTATGAATGTATCTAATCACTTTTCTAGAACTATCACAATTGGCAGCAATCAGTATCTTCTAGAAGCAGTTCTACGTTTTAAATACCGTAAGAGCCCTGGGGAAATACAGCTGGTACCTTTGAACAATCCTGATTTATAATATTTATAATCTCATCATGTTGCCTTCCATTTTATTCATAACGTTGTCAGTCCAGATCAGCCTCACATACAGATGGTCCTCAACTTACAACAGTTCATTTAGTGGCCATTCAAAGTTACAATGGCACTGAAAAAAAGTGATTTATGATCATTTTTCACCCTTACTACCGTTGCCGTCTCCCCATGGTCACGTGATCAACATTCAGACACTTGGCAACTGGTTCATATTTATGACGGTTGCAGTGTGCAGTCATGACCTTCTGACAAGCAAAGTCAATGGGGAAGCCAGATTAACTTAAGTGCAATGATTCACTTAATAATTGTGGCAAGTAAGTTTGTAAAATGGGGCAACATTCATTTAACAACTGTCTCACTTAGCAATAGAAATTTTAGGTTCAGTTGTGGTCATAGGTCAAGGACTACCTGTACTACCTTTCTTCCTTTAAGAGCTGACCCCACTATTCTGAACAGTTTGGTTGGGCTCTGGCTGCATTTTTTCCCCCGACACAGTAATTTTTACATAACGACCAAAATTTTGCTCAGAAATGTAGATTGCAACTTAAATTAGTAATAATAACAACAGTAATCATGGGCCATCTTAGTGACCATATAAATCGATCTTCTCCACGATGATCTGTTGCCCACTTGATTCTTCAGTTCTCTCATAACCACTCTTCACTAAATCCATCCACGTTTCTGCTGGTCGTCTTTTCTTTTTCCTTCCACCTTTCCCATCATTTTGGAGTCCTCACGTGAGCTGGATCTTCACATGTATCCAGAATATAATAATTTGAACCTGGTCATTTTGCCTTAAATGAAAACTCTGGATTGATATTTAAGTGTTAACCATTTTTTTTTAATTGTGCGCCTTGACTTTTATTAGTAGAACTTTGTATTTTCAGCTATAAGAGTAGGACCATCAGGATAATGCATGTTTCTTCCTCTAATTTTGAAGCCCTGATGATTTTATACCAAGGCATCCCCTCCAATCCGTATTCAGCATATTGGGTGGATACACAAGGGAAGAATAATATAATAATGTAATGTAATATTATGATATGATATATGATAATATAATATAATATAATATAATATAATATAATATAATATAATATAATATAATATAATATAATATAATATAATATAATGATTGATATGATATGATATGATATGATATGATATGATATGATATGAGAAGCAAAATCTGAAGGCAGGACAAGAAGCAATGAATGTAAACTAATCAAGGAGAGAACCAGCCTAGAACTAAGGAGAAAGTTTCTGTCAGTAAGAACAATTAATCTGCAGACTGGCTTGCCTTTAAAAGTTGTGGGTGCTCCATTACTGTAGGCTTTTAAGAAGAAACTGGACAACCATTTATCTAAAATGGTTTAGAGTCTCCTGCTTGAGCAGGGGGTTGGACTAGAAGACCTCCAAGGTCTCTTCCAACTCTATTATTCTGTTAATAAACTCGCTTATCTCATTCCTTTGCTGATCTGAAGCCAGCATTATATTCTGACCAGACTTTTGCTTTCTGTTCTATCTGTAGGTTTTACATGGACATCAATAGTAGCAATAGCATATTCTACAGGTGATTGTACAATACGGTGCTTTGTCTTCAGTATATATCAAAATAGTTTTTTTTAGTCACTTCCAAAGATTTGCATCCTCCTAGACATTTTGCCAAGACTGTCTGCCAGTAACTGCTTCACTGAGTTTTTGTGGTTACTATCAGCTTAGTGAAGTAAATTTGTGAAACATATAGGCACATAGAATATATACTAGTAGAATATACACTAGTAAGCAGAGTTTTACTGTGAGAAATCACCAACATGTTCATTAAACAGTAAAGAATACAAATGTATTGAGGGTATTTTGTACACTGCCTGGAACTCTTCTCACCTAACTGAGCTATGCAATTAACAGGGCCATAGTTTACCAAGTTTACCAAGTCACAATTTGACTGGCACTGCTGAATATGGTTTGAATGATCCATAGTTGGTACAAAACATGAAAAATGAGAATGAGCTTGCAAGAGTGTTTCCTCTGCAATCTGGACAGGATTCAGTAATCAAAGTTCATTACATCTGTGTTGATTCTGTATTTATAAAAGTCAGTGAAGTGTTGCATTATTATATTACATTACTTTAAATAAACCAGAAATGAAAACTCCTTTTCCTACCAGGAATTCAAGAAAGTATTTTTTTTTCTTTCCTTTCCATCTTCTTTACAGTTTGCAAGCTACTTGAGGCGGAACAATAATGATAGACTCAAGACCATCCAGCAGTCTTCATGGCTATATTCCAGCAGTTGGGACTTGCACCCAGATTTTCATAGTCTTAACCCATTATTGAATGCCAGCTTTTAATCGGCAACCACACAGGTGGCTTTATGCTCGATTCTTTCTCATTTTCTGCACAGTAACGTTTCTGCTTTTGTGTTTCTTTTTTCTCTTTCCCTTCCTAGTTAATGAAATTATCAGGAAAGAATTTTCTGGACTCCCTGCCAGAAGTCAGTCATAGAAGATGAGATTTATGAGACAACCTTTGCAGAATCCATCCATACCTGACTTCTAAGATTCTTCTCTTGTCCTGCCTGCCTTTTGTTTCCTCAACTGATCATCTCAAGGCACCAGTTCAACACCAGGAACAATGTACTGGCATCCAGCCGACAACTTTGAGTAAGCCACTCAGCACCTCTCATTGTAAACATCAAACAAAATTCTCTTGCTTTTGTCCAAAGATCATGCAGTTCTCATGTAACCTTGCAAGTGCCTGATGCAATTTACTGAGGCATCTAAAGATGCGTACATGGACTGGAAATGGCAATGGGGGGGGGAAGGCATTGGTCCAGAAACTTTTATTGAACTAATGTATAGTTGTGCACATGAATGCATGTTATGGACGCTGGATGAATTTTACAATTGCCAACTCAACAAAAAATAATGAACTAGGTTTCTCAAATGGTCACAATGCATAGTCAGAAACAAAATTTAAAACTTCCAGTACTCAAGCATTGAACCCCCTCCTTTAAATGAAAGGGAACAGATCTATGTATGCAACATTATTTTTATTCTTTTTTCAAACAGAAGCATGACCATTGCTCTGCACAGATTCACAGGTGTTTCAAAAAAATAAAAAGAAACCCTCAAGAGGAGACTGCTGCAATGGAAAATGGATAAAATGGATAAAAATCAGCTTCTCGTGAAAATGTAAAGTAGCTTTCTAGTTGTAGCTTTGTCATAACTTTGCTCTATTTTTAGATGCACCAAAGCCATATTTTCATTGGACTAGAAAATATATAAACTCAGAACACAATGCAGTCGACAATTAAGCATTTTTTTAAAAACCAAACAATATCTACAGAAGAGAGCCGAACCTGTATTTGAAACTCTGAATGAATGTTAAAGCTAAAATATTTACGTTTGGCTGAAGTATGCATTCTATTCCACACTGTTCTATGCAGCATTTCACTGTACAGTGTACAGATTTGAAACTGATTTGTTTTAGATTCTTTCCCATTCATACAAATAACAAAAGGTTTTTTTAAGTAAATCAATTATCTCAACTTGATTTGGAAACTGCTTTTACGATGTTACAGTGGAATTTTTGCAGTTCAAATCGTTCAACTCATGGTAAAAATCACAAGATGGCGTAATTATATTCATAGGAAATATGAGATACTAAGTAACTTAATTGGTTACGCATAGAAATGTTAATGGTTAAAGCAAGTAGGACTTACTGAATTATTCATTCTAGCAGCTATCAAATTATCCAAAAATCTCAGAGCCTCTTTTTATTTGTGCTACAATAAGGTTTTTCCACGTATTTTTTTCTACCGAGGATTATCATCGTGTATTCTGCATTTAGATTGTTTTTTTTACTCTTTTGCCCAATGTATGTGGTAGTTTCTTTTCTTCACCCCTTGCAAAATTAAAACTGTAGATCAGTCTTGATAATTCACATGGTACAAATTGTTTGGAAGTGCATACTTTTCAGGCATATGTAGACTTATCCACATTCCATCAAATAAGATTCTTAAAGAACTGATAAAAAACTAATAAAACTATTGTAATAACCAGCTAACAATTTGATTTTAGTTTCTTGAGGATTGGTAGACAGTCCCAATGTACAAATTTATAAATGGGCATAGCAAGTAGGATTGATAATAGTACATTTGCTATATATGTATCTATGCAATACAAGAAAGCATAGCTCCATTAGGGTGGAAACCTTTTGTCCATATTTTTCTAAGCTTGATCCATAGATGTGAAGTAAAGGAAATGATGAAAAGCAATTGAATTGGAAAGTAATAGAGATAAGTACAAAAGTAATTTTCTAGTGGTAACTAACCTAACTCCTCGAAGTTAAATAAAAACTTTTATTATATGAAACAGTTTTCAGTTTCACTTCAAATTATCCTTTAATGCCAGATCTTGAATACACTTCATAACCATTTTCACCACTAATCCTCAAATGTTTGTCTAGGTACCTGGATTTCAGACCACAATTGGAATCATTTTTGTGCCAAGTATAAAGTACCAAAGAAACTTCCTATTTGAATTTCTTTGCTGGGTTATTGTTCTTCTATGAGAATACCATCATTTTATACAAATTGTTTATCTTGATCTGCCTAATCTGCAAAGAGTTTTAAGGACGTGATGTAACCTAGCTTTGGCTTTTAGCTCTAAAACACCAGCTCTAGGAAATAAATTCTTGGCAAATTTAGTAGTATTTTTGGATAAAAAGTAAAGTGTCCTTTGAGTTGAGCTATAATTTCTTTGGCAACAATATACAGGTGATTTGCAATTGCCTTCTGTAAGGACATTCACATCCCCAGTAGTAGTAGTAAACCCTTATGTCCATTTGTTTTTACCTTGGTTTGGTGTGAAACTTACCCTCTCTGACTTATAAATACTGTTTCTTTGTAGAGATGGGTTTGTATATTCCACTAAGTGAAAAACCCAACCAACTACTTAATGGCTTACTATTATTTGTGAACAAGGAATATTCATGTTATTATACCAGTGATTCACTGTGGGGAATGAAAAATATCAGTCCACAGTTAAATCCAGAGCTGCAGTTCTTGCTGATCCAACTATTTGATCAAATGTTCTTACCAGCTTTCTGTAAAGCATACGTAAACATGAAAAGTACTCATAAAGTTCTTAGTTCTCTTTCATTTCCTATGGATTGAAACCATAAGGAATTACAACAGAATAGCCATACTGCTTTTTTTTCTGCTTCTCAGCAATATCTAAAAAAAATAGAGCTTTTCGGGTGCAGCATTGTATTCTTTGCATCTTCCTTATCTGCTGCATTATACATTCATTTATGTGTAGTATAGCCTACATGTTTTTTTAAAAATTTATACATATATGTATATATATATATATATAATGGCTATAAAGCTGTCCTACTGTGTCTGATTTAGAATATTTAGCAAGCAGCCATTTGCCCATATTAAGCCTTAACCAAATATATATTTCTCAAGCAAAGACATTCCGCTACAGATGTTTGTCGTAAAGAATAACTGGATACATTTAAGATAGTGCAGGTAATTCTGAAATGTTCAATGAATGAAATTATTTATTTTGGTTTTGCAATAGATCTACAGTGTTAACATTTGTAAACTTTATGTAAACTTTTTTTAATTATTACTTTGACCTAAAGAAACGTAAGGTTTGCCTTGGACAATAAACTGCCTTGTGTGAGTAATTTGTTCTCAGTTTATCTGGAAGACAGCCATAGCTGCACATGAGGAGATTCTTCTATTTTTTCCTCAGTTATCTGAAAGCTTCATGACAAGTGCCTTCCTGTCATTGTACCAAAAGACCTCACAAAGCATTGTCTAACAACTGTAACGCATTTTCCATTAGTGTTTTATTATGCTAAAATCAAAGCAGTTTATTGTAACTCAGTGGCATTTTTTTTCGACATTATTATTTCTTAATCACAGCTTAGACCTACATATTACAGGATGAGCTTCTGTAAACTTTTGCACTAAATAGATGAAGTTCTCCATCTTAATATGTAAACAGTCAGATGGTGTTGGAGAGGTAACTCATGCTAGTAAGAGCATTTCATCACTTTGGAATGCATTTGTTATTAAAGAATACCAAAGAAAAACTGCACCTGAGAATATTTTGTGATTTGAATGGATATGTTTTCATTGTGAAGAATTCTTTTTGTCTTTTTGCTTCCCTCTAATTTTTATTCTGGGTGTCAGAGAAATGTAGGCTTATTTGAATAATAGTAATACTGAGATGGAAAAAAATATCAAAATATTTATGCCTTGCATTTGGTTAATACTGACCTGTGGGCTCAATCCAAACTGAAGCACTTTTCCATGAATCTTTTGCTAGATAGTAGTTCAATATAATAATGTGTTACTTTATTCTGTTTGACATCTGGTCGTCTTGTCTAATAGATATGTAATATAGAAAGCATAATTCCATTGAATTTAGAGAGGAAATATCTGAAGTTGTATTTTAACTCCAGGATTCTCAAACGTTGTGATTCTACACCTCCCTAAAATAATAAATGAAGTTGAATAACTAAATGAATAAAACAAATCCATTGTTAGGAGTTAGGGTTGGGCAAGAAATAAATACCCCACTTAGCTAAAAAATATGTCATTTTCATCATAAATGTTTGACTTAAATCTTAATTGGATGAGCACTATGGTTAGGTTGATCATTTTTAATGCTTATCTTCCCACCCAGCAAAAATTTCCATTTTAAAAGGCTAGAAATTGAACATAATGGGTAAAAGTATTGAAATTTACTATAGTCACACCCAAATTACAGATATTCTATTACACGCCATATGGAAAGTCCCCACTTGGCAAGAATTAATCAGCTGCTTTGATTGGCAAATGGTGCTGACGGTTGGCTAGACCCACAGATTTAGCTGTCCTGGGCTTTTCTCTCAGGCAAAGCAGAAATGAGCATTGACAGCCCTCCTGTTCACTTTGTCTGGGTAAGTCTGATCAACTAAAAATGCTGTACCCCCCCCATGCCTACCCCCCCCCCCCCGGAGGTTCATAATCCACCCTTTGAGAATCCCTGTTTTTTCTCATACATTAGCGGTCACAGGATTTGAGAACATGCACATGTCTTTGGCTTGATTGGACTCTGCATATCTATGCATCTTGTTTGCAATGTATCGCATTATAAACATTTGCAAAGAGAGCATTAGATTATATAGAAAAGCTGCTTCTTGACTATTGTTTTCAACCCATTGTCGGAATTAGCTAGCCTCTTGTATTTTGGGGGGTGAGGAATAGGGGTGTTATATATATTGTACTATAAGATTTTTGTTTTAAAGGAAAAATTGTCTAAGATATTTTCTGGTTGCTACAAAGAATGAGACGCTCCATGGTGGTATTTCTAAATAGTGAAGCCTTCAGAAATGTTATTCTGTGGAGGCAAATACTGTTGAACTCACTGAGTGAACTCTTGGGCTTATGGAGAGCAGTATGTGAGGAAGTTCCCTCAGGGTTTCTTAAATAAATTCTTTCCTTACCAGCTGCTTCCCCTCATGCTCTCCCAGAGAACCAAATAAGGGTTGGACAAAAGACTTAGCACCGCTTCCTCTAATGCTGTGATTTTTTGACACCCCAAAAACCAGTCCTGTAGACTCATAACATATGTGGCCTTCACAGATGCTTTGGTGCCTATTTGATATGATCCATGAATCATCCTTTATCGTGCTACATTGGATGATGAAGGAACATAAGTACACAAGCAAAGAAACTGCATTTTGTTTTCTAATTTCAGCTGTGCTAATTTGCAAATGTCTGTTGTCTGCTTCACCAGCCAATTAGTAATCCTGCTTATAAAATTTTTGTTTATTTCTGAATGCTTGTATATAACAAATTTAACAAGCTGGTATCTGCATCTCTGGATTTCCAGGGCATTGTGCATAATGTTGAAGTGCTGAGAGCAATTGTACAGATTCGTTTAGGCCAAAATTGTATTATGCCAAGGGAACCCTACAGTCCTCTTGCACAGGACCTATGACAGACTGAGAATTTTGACAATCCCAGTTTTTCTTTTTTCTTTAAAAAAAAAAGTCCTCACAATTTCGAATATGGGTACCTGAAATTGTGTTGACAAAAAAAGATCAGAAAGGAAGATGCAATAAAAAGGGTACATAAACATATCCTAACATTCTTCATGAGGAAAAGGACTGTCATAATTAGTATACTGTATATCAGTGTTTCTCATCCTTGGCAACTTGAAGCTGTTTGGACTTCAACTCCCAGAATTCCCCAGGCAGCACAGCTAGCTCTTCAAACTGCCAAGTTTGAGAAACACTGCTGTAAATAATAAGCACAATAAATTGCAATCCATAGTTGTTGTTGTTTTAAATCAGATAACTGGTGTCTCAGGAATGTGGTCATTATATACCCTACCAATAGACCTGTAATTTTTGTGTTTCAGGAAATGAAATGCAAGTTATGTTCTGCATATAATTATTCAGCCCGTGTTGTATGTATCCTCATTCCTGTTCGTTCCTGATATCATTTGCCATCAAATGGTGAAAAAGAATGTGGAATGTAAAATATATCAAAAGGAAGTCTACTGTTATTTTCTCCCCTGCCCCCATCTCACTGTCTCTCAATTCAGCAGCAGTTGAAAGGTTTCAGTGAATTACCAAGCACCACTTGGAATTGCTAATAAAAAATGTGGATTAGCATCAAGTAACGTCCCAAAGTATCTGAGGTTTGTGTGTGTGTGTGTGTGCGTGTGTGTGTGTGTGTGTGTGTGTGAGAGAGAGAGAGAGAGAGAGAGAGAGAGAGAGAGAGAGAGAGAGAGAGAGAGAGAGAGAGAGAGAGAGAGAGAGAGAGAGAGAGCATTGGTCCTTTGATAACTTTGACCCATTAAGATCATGCCATTAAATTCCAGCTGCTGCTTGTCAAGTGTGAGATTTTCAATCCTATCCTTCTTGTGGGCTTCCCAGAAATATCTGGCTGACCATTGTGGGAACAGGAGGCTGATCAGATGGCGCTCTTCGCAAACGACACCAAAGATTTCTGATTTTCCAAATCCATCAGCCAAATCAATGAACTGTATACCTCCAAATTAAAAAAAAAATACATCAAAATTGTACATTTGGCTTAAAATAATTCTTTGCTTCTGCTTCCTAATCATCAACATGTTTTACAAGCAGGAATTCAAAACTAACGTTTAAAATAAACTGCCCTAAGAAGCAATTCAGCATGGAGAAATAAGGTTTCTTTGGATTGCAAGGAAGTCAAAATGAACATATATTTCCAAGTGTGGCAAGGTAAATAGTCAGCCTGGGTTGCAGCTAGTCATGTCTGCTTGCTGCAGTCACAGGATCATCAACCTAAATGGAAAGCAGCTTTATTGCTCAAATATTAACACATGACTAAACTGCTCGCTCACCTGTTTTTAACTAAAAACCAAAAAGCCCCACAAGAATGGTGGGTTGTATCTGTTATATTGCCCTCTATTGTGTTTTAATCTCAAGTTTAATTGTGATTTTGCTTTTTGTAAAATATTTTTATACAGCTTGTATTATTAAAGTTCAGCAATAAATTGAAGGACAAACAGCTACTTCCTTTGTTCTTGTTCTTTGTACTTCATTGCAGTTAAAAGAAAGATTATTATGATCCAAGGAACAATGTCAGTAGGAACACTGGACCCATTTTTCTGGAGCTCTAATCACTCCATGTATGACAGTCAGCCTGATCCAATTAAACCATTCACTTAACCATGAAGCAAGAACTTAATGG
The DNA here is from genome assembly GCF_001527695.2 of Protobothrops mucrosquamatus. Lineage (NCBI taxonomy): Eukaryota > Metazoa > Chordata > Lepidosauria > Squamata > Viperidae > Protobothrops > Protobothrops mucrosquamatus. Next base: position 12,509 of record NW_015391023.1, read on the forward strand.
GGTGTGATCTGGACTAGATGTGCTCAACAGTTCCCTTGATAGTCAAGCTCCTAAATCTCCCCCTTAAAGCAAACTGTTGTGCAACCATATTTCATCAAGTAGGGCTGAGCTGGGGGATCATTTACCTAACCAGTTATTATCTGGAGACTGACTGCAAACCCTTTGTAGGCTTTTTACTGAAAATGGAAAAAAATGAATTGCTGATTAAAAATATTTGTTTATGGGAAGAAGCGAATGATGGGAGGGTGAAGTTGCTAACTGCTATATTACCTGCAAAGTAGATGAGAAGTCACTTCTCTAGATAATTTCCTTTTTCTTGCTTTTTTGTTATTCACATTTTCTTTTATCCTTTAATAATCTTTTTCTATTCCTTCTTTATGTATGTGGTTTTTTCTAAATCTCTATTTTAATAAAAAAAAAAATTCATAAAATAAGTAATACATTTATATTGCTGCCCAACTCACAAACTGTAAGAGGTCTGAGCTGGTCATTCTCTTTTAGCCCAAGCAACTTCATGGAATTGTTTTATGGAATGAAGATCTCCTTGCACGCTGTCCTGAGCTGGATAAAAGTTGGGAAATACTTCTAATAAATAAAGAGACAGTGTTATGAAGGGATTTTGTTTTATTTTAAATGGACAAAAGTCCATTTTATTCAGATGCATAGAGTGTTATTAACTCCAAAACATTTCCTGTTGGAGAAGCTGAGTTAGTCCATACCTCACACTCAATGCTTACTGATGATGTTAGCTGGTTGGTAATGAAATGTCTGCAAACAAACAGCCAAAGTCAGCACCAAGGACGCCAGAGTTCAATCCTCTGATACATACCATATATTCTCTTTGTATTGGAGTCTTTCACAGTGTGATGTTAACATGCTCTCTGCCCATCTTTGAGTGTGCAAGACTGTCAGTATGACACTTGCTTTCTTTGTTTCAGATCACCACCTTATCCTGCCTCTGTTCCCAGTCACTTCTAGCCCATTAAAGAAAGTAATGGGTGACAAAGCCTAATTCATTTTATATGCCTTGGTCATAGAATAAGGAAGCAAACCCTATATTAACACCAGGACTGCTATAGATAACTCTCATCCGTTGTTGAAGACAACAGCAAAGGGGATAGGCAAAGGGGAGAATAAGTGGGATATTTTTGCCCTCTTTAGGCATAAAAGAGGATATGGCAAAACAATCTTATGGAAATGAGATGTTTCACATGCTTTCTTGAATTACATATCGGAGCATAATTCCAAGAAAGATGCATTCCATATGCAATTCTTGGGAAGATGAGGGATACATAGAGTAGGGAAAGAATACAAATAGAGACCATGATTTACTATCACCCTGCATACACTATATAAGCATCCGGCTGACTTGCTAATCACGGCTCAGCCTGGCTTCTATTCGAGGGATGGAGGCTCCTGGGGCATTGAGAACTGCAGGCCAGATGGGGAAACTGGAAACATCCTGGAAGTAGGAAATAGCAAACCATTTCTGCCTTGCAGCCAGATACTTGAATTGAAGCATCCTTACAGTTACAGGAATACCATTTGACAGAAAGAGGACTGTATCTACCTTACGCATTGGGCCCAACTTCTGCCTTGTGATCCCTGCAGGGTAACACCATTCTCCCTGCAGTACCAAATATGATACCAAATATACATAGGAAGCAAAAATTCATCAAGCCAGGCCTTTTGCATTGCCCAGTGATGCTCTCAGTGGATTGGGGGAAGTCTCCGTTCCTCATGGATTTGAAGCCATGTTGGTAGTGCTGGGTTTTTACTTCTCCTTGTACAGGTAGTTGTCAATTTATGACTGTTTAGTGACCATTCAAGTTACAACAGCACTGAAAAAGTGACTTATTTTGCACACTTACAACTGTTGCAGCGTGGTCACATGATCAAAATTCAGATGCTTGGCAACTGACTCATATTTATGATGGTTGCAGCATCCCGGGGCCATGTGGTCACTTTTGTGACCTTTTGACAAAAGCAAAGTCAATGGGGAAGCCAGATTCACTTAATAACCATCTAACTAACTTCGCAACTGCAGTGATTCACTTAACAACTATGGCAAGAAAGATGATAAAATGGGGCAAAACTGACTTAATAATTGTCTTTCGCTTAGCAACAGAAATTTTGGGCTCAATTGTCATTGTAAGTCGAGGACTACCTGTACTTTTTCCCCTTCTGCTTCTCCACACTCCCCACAACAGTGTCAGTATATAATATGCAATATTCCTCTCAAGTTCATACGGCATGCATTTGGTAATGTTAGCTATGATTCACAAAACCTTATGCCACGATAAATGGATAAATATTTCTTGCATAAAGGAAGAAGAGCTTTTCTTTTGGAATTAACAGCTTCCTTCGTTTAAGAAACAGTCATCTGAAAAAGAAATTCTGTGCAATCTTGCCTCCTTGTGCAAAGCCACTGATATGTGGGTTCTCCTCTGACAACCCCAAATAAATTCATGTTAACATGCCACACACTGAGTAAAGTTTTCCCACTTCAACAATGACACAGATGGCCATATTTCACATCAACTGGTGCACATCGTTAACAAGAGAAAGAAACCTCAAGATCTGGCAAATTTTAAGGCAGAGAGAGAGAGAGAGAGACAGGAATAATGAACTACAAATTTAGTCCCTCTGCCATTTGCTCAACAAATATCCAAGTTAGCAACATATCCTTTTGGGAACAAGCTGGATACATAGCAAATAAGCAAAGATGAAGCCAGTGGTTTTTTTATAATAATGAATTTATATGGCACCATCAACATGCATAGCAAGCAAACAGGCTAATGACCCCAAAAGGCTTAATAAACTCAACAACAGAAGCAAGGGGGAAAAAAAATGAAGATAGAGGAAAATAGAAGGAATGTATCAATGTTTCAAGGCTCTAAATACAATTTGTCTCAGAAGATGGTAGTCTTTCCCATGCTATTGATATCCAGATATATTGGAACTACAGTTCCCAGAATTCATAACATTGATGTTAGGCACTGGGAATTCTGGCAGTTGAGATAATAATCCATTTGGAAGCTGAGTTTAGGAATCCTGTAGCTTGTTTCAAATATTTTCTGGGAAAAAATGAATGCTGGGAGGAATTTTATAAACAACATGCAGATGTTTAGAGATGGTCCTTAAAAAACATGGAGCACTCTCCCAAACACACCTCCAATCATATCTATTAAAATTCCCTAAGTTTGCCTTCAGAATAATGGGTGGCCAAAGTGTCACAGATATTACACATGTTGAGACTGACCTTGGGCAGTATGGGAATAATAGAAGAATAAGTACAGCTGTTTATCAGGACATCTAATTTTGACTTGTGATTGTCTCACAGTTGGCCTGGGGAACCCAATGGTGCTTTTTTTCAAGAGGCAACTGGACTTTCTTGTTTTTCTTTGAAGACATTTCACTTCTCATCCAAGAAGCTTCTTTAGCTCTGAATGAGATGAGATTCTTGGATGAGAAGCGAAACATCTTCAAAGAAAAACAAGAAATTCCAGTTGCCTCTTGAAAAAAGCATCTTTGGGACAACCATGACCTGGATGACTGAGAATCTCCACAGACCTGGCCTGGGAAAGAAGTAAGCCAACGTCATGGAACTAAGGTGAAGATTTGGGACTACAGATAGTCCTCCACTTATGACCACACTTAAACCCAAAATTTCTGTTGCTAAGTGAATTTTGTCCAATTTTATGGCCTTTCTTGACAATGTTGTTAAGTGAATCACTGCAGTTGTTAAGCTAGTAAAACAGTTGTTAAGTGAATCTGCCTTCCCCGTTGACTTTGCTTTTGTCAGAAAGTCACAAAACGTGATCACGTCCTAGGGCGCTGCAGCCATCATAAATATGAGTCAGTTGCCAAGTCAGTTGCCAATTTTGAATACATGAACCTGGGGATGCTGCAAAAGTTGTAAGTGTGAAAAATGATCATAACTCACTTTTTTCAGTGCCATTGTAAGTTCAAACAGTCACTAAATGAACTGTTGTAAATCGAAGACTATCCATATTAGAATAAATGCTATTATGAACATGTCTTCTTTTTCATTCCAGGTCCATCACAGTCGCAACAAGTTTGGGAAATTATTAGGGAAAATGATCCACATCATTGAATAAAATCTATTAGGATGTTTTCTGCATAAGGCCCATCTTTATTTCATACTTTTCCCTGTGAACTGTAGTTTTTGTCATTTCTATACTCCACTTCATCCTAAAGCGTGTGCACATAGATAATTAATCAATATTCCTTGTAGTTGCCCAGAAATCTCCAACTTCAGTTTGTTAGAGGATGTGGGAGGATTAGTATTGTTTATGAAGAAGAAAGTCATTGTTATGGCAGAAAACATGAGTCAGTTCAGCCTCTAAAAGGGTACAGCTGGGGAGAGTCAATGGCCAGAAATGCCTTGCCATGCATTTTCTCCTTTTGGAAAGAAAAAGAAGAAGAGGGAGAACAAGGAGTGCGTAGGAAACAAAGGGGCTTCTCAGTTGCCTAGTGACTGACTGTTATAGCAACAGTCTCTACTGTGTAGAAAAGAACAGGATTTGTGAATGAGATCTGTAGTGAGGCTCGCTCAATTGATATCAGTCCCACTTAGTCATGCATGAGTCAAGCAGACTCTTCACAAAAGCAAATGGAGAATTGCCCAACATATGTATGGACAGCTGCTTCAACTTTCAAAGGAACCCAATTAAGAATTCCCATCAGGAATGCTGGTTAAGCAAAACAAAGAGCCAGGGATCAAGCTAGGATGATACATAATCTTGTCAAATAATCTATCTTGCCCATGAAATGTGTAGGCCCGAAGCTCACTGTTTTTCTTCATGGCTGGGTTAATGGGCCTTTTCCCCTAGATGGCGAGGCAGTTCAAAAGTCTACCATCCTACTTTATGTTGGCCTCAGTGCCAAAGACAAACTCTTTTTCTCCTTTATTGGGATGTGCCCACTCGCCTCCCAAATATTATGTCTAAACATAATTAATGGGAAGGACAGTTGATGGGTGCTGGGTGCTGGACTGCTTCCTCCCAAATTCCCCTGGCAGCCAGTAGCTGCCCAGTACTTGTCATTTGTTTTTAGAACTGTTTTTAAACATGGGTTTAGTCCTGTTGCGAAACACTAAAAGATTCATGGTTAATAAAAAGCTTCCCGTGCATCTTTCCTGGTGACCTGTTTTTCAGGCTGGCAGGAGAAGAGACAAAAGCTCATTTTAAGCACCGATTTTGTGCTTTTACTCAAGAGCATTGAAGGTATGTTTCAAGATAGCCAGAGAAAGGGCTTGACTGGGGTTGGCTGTCTGGTGGAACACAAGCTCCTCGTTTGCCTGTCAGCTCATTTTCTGGCTGCTATAATGGAGTGAACTAGTATGCATGTATGTATGCATGCATGTATATGTGTATGTATGTATGCATGTATTAAAGAGAGAGAAATACTCCCTCAGACGGAAAAGATCAGAAAAAAGCCCATCTATCATGTAAAGGAAAGAATTATAGTAGATAATTCTCCAAGTCTTAGGCATAGATTCCCTGAACAGGTACCAATTATACATGGAGCAATGAAGCACAGTTGGGCCCTGCACATACATCTGGATACTCCGGGGTTCAGTCCAGGGCTCTCATTTTCCATGATTCCAATCTGCAAGCATTGGAGTCCATTATTCCCTATGTTAACTATCCACATTTCTAGCTTTTCTTTGGCAAGTCAAAAGAGTGTCTCAAAATAAATGGCAAACTTCTATATTATTATCAAGAAAACTACAAAGAAGCGTCCATAAGGTCATCGGGAGTTGACAATACCATTGTCTTTCAATCGATAATAAAAACTTTTTCTTAGGATCCTGTTCCACAATATCCATCTTTTCTTAGTAGATGCATTTTACATCCTTCACCTATGAGAAAGAAAAAGAGTTTAGTCCCAAAGAGTTAACTCTTTGACAAGACTCAGCAGTCAGAATCATACAGAAAATAGAAGCAGAGTTTGTGCTGATTAAAATATCTTTATTAGTCTGTGTGGTCCACTTCTTACTATTCAAATCAGGGTGAGTCAACTTAATTTTATCAATGCAAGATTGCTTCATATTAAAATATTCTGTATATCTCACATTTTTCTTCAACAGAGCTTTCCATCCCTCTTTCACTTGCTATTCTTCTAAATTATGTGTATAACCTCTGCTTGTGTGGCCCTTTGGGGTTTAGTAGGAATAAAAATATTGCAAAGATTTAAAGGGAATGCAAGTTACTTTAGATGGAACCACAATTGTTCAGAACAATACAATTACCCACATAGAACCAAATGCATAAATAATCCGATTAACGTGAACAATGAAACTGTTAGTCCTTCAGAGTTCATAAAGAAAATTAGATTATTTTTGCTTGCAGACTTTTTAATCAGCTAGCAAAAATATTGCTATATTCCACCAAGGTTCAGGATGTTCAGAATTTATTATTTAGAGTTTTTCCATCAGCTATGGCAAATAGCAATTTTATATACTATGGCTAAAAATGTCTAATTTTACAACAATACCACAAAAATATTAGAAATAGAAAAAAGAGTTTCTTATCCCCTTAGTAGGCAAATGGACAAATGGGCAAAACAAATAACAGATAAAAATCCAAGCTGTCCCAGTCTGGTTATAATACTCAGTCAAAAAAAATAAATCTGAAATCATTTGGATTCATCTGGGAAGGCCAGAGAAGGGACGTCCTGACCCTTTCTTCAAATTGGAGAGACTGGGAATAAACAGTCTCTAGAAGAGTGTAAATTACATTAGTTAAGGCATATGTATCCAATGCAAGCCATGTTGATGTTGTTCATATCATGACATCCTTGCACATATTATGCAAATTTTGTAAAGTACATCATTTGCATAATTTACATGATGAGGCATGTGATGTCATTTGCCCACTTGTTCTGTGTGGAGAGCTGCAGTCGAAAGGCATAAAACAGTGATGGCAAACCTTTTAGAGACCGAGTGCCCAAAAACTGGTCCTGCCCCCACTCCATCCCCCTGTCTGCCCCTGCTCTGCCCCCCATCCCCCACTCCACTTGCCCACAGGACCACTCACTGCCTCCAGGGCCCGCCGCAGATCGCCCAGGCAGCCCAGCAGCACTATGGCGGCCACACCCTCTGCCCACACCCTGCAGCATCAACTGCATGATGGGATGTGAGGGCAGAGTCTTGTCTACACTGCCTGGCTGCGCTGCTCCGTGTGGGCCATGCTCGAGGGCGAGTCTCCTTCAGGCGGACTGCTGGAGAGGAGGGGTCGCAGGGGGAGGCAAGGCTGGGGCAATGGCACATGTGCCCACAAAGAGGGCTCCAAGTGCCGCCTCTGGCACCCATGCCATAGGTTCGCCACCACTGGCATAGAAGGTTTTACAAGTCTTGGTATCTTGATAGGTTCGTACAGAGACAGAAAATTTCTCAAGGAGATGAGCTCCAAACTGTTTGTAGTTTCAAAAGTGACACCAACAATTGTTTCTGGAAAATCTTTCAGCAAGAAGGTTTTATAATATTATCCTGGTTTTCTTTAGCTGTTGCATTTAACAACAACTGTAGCTTCCAGACTTTTTCAAGGAAAACTTCATGTATAATCCATTTCAGCAGTACAGCCGGGGTATAACTTAGGTTTCCTCCACAATTTATCTCTCCACTCCAAAATGCTCCTTTTGTGGGGGAGCTGATTTTCTCGCAATAACAGGAATCAAGTCACAGTGGAAAGATAAGTTTGCAATATAAGTAGATCCTTGTGTCAAATATTTTAGTTTGGTTCATCTTTCAACATTTCCCCCCCCCCCCAACTTGCTCAGATGGAACATATGGTACACATGGCACATGTTGAGCAATGAATCACCCATCAAAAGTAGAAGACACTACTGAACACTCCTAATGGGAACAAAGGCCTACAAAGCTTCTCCCTATTAATTGGGACCCCGTGATGAGTTACATTCCAGAAATTCTACACGTCTTTGAACCATAAAATGAATACCCATCTTTTAAATAAAACAATACGTTTCCAACAATAAATTTTTCCAGATGCTATATGCTTCATGTATGCTGTGCCAGATTTTAATCACCAAGTCTCAAGGTTCTCACAGTTGGATAAGGCGAAGTTGCGAGGGTCAACGTAAACTGTCTACATCATTTGTGACACAATGTGTTATTGGAAAAAGCACGAACAGGTAGTCCTTGTCTTACAACCATTCATTTAGTGAGTGTTTGAAGTTATAACGGCAAAGAAAAAAGTGACATATGACCTGTTTCCACACTTACAAACATTGCAGCATCCCCAGGGTCACGTGATTAAAATTCAGATGCTTAGCAACTGGCCTGCATATATGACAGTTGCACTATCTTGGGTTCTTGTGATCACAATCCGTAACCTTCCCATTTGGCTTCCAATAAGCAGTCAATGGGGGAACCCAGATTTGTTTAACAATCACATGATTCGCATAGCAACTGTGGCAAAAAAAGGTCATAATATGGGGCAAAACTCACTTAACAAGTATCTCACTTAAATTTTGGGCTCAGTTGTGGTTGTAAGTTGAGGACTATCTCTATTATAGACTGGATGGAATAGGGAAAAAATGTAAAATTCAATTCTATAACAACAACAATAATAATAATAATATAACAACAACAACTTTATTGTCACTTTGAATGTACACCAATCGGCATACATCAAAATGAAATTTCGTTGCATTCAGCTCTCAAAGGGTTACCATCTCCAATATACACTCCTTGTTCGTGGCCAGCTCAAGTTTCAGAACGTCCATTTTAGTCTCTAAGGAGTGAACGATGGCAAACGGGACACATGGAAATGGAGCTCCATGTGGATTAGCCCTCAGATTAGCTTATATTCCTGCAAGACAACCTTGCCTCCTTTTCTTTTTCTGATCCTGTCTCCTCCACCTTTTCCTTAAAGGGGCCTTGCTCCTTTTTGCCCCTGGAGCACGCTGCCACAGCCCCCAACTCCTTCAAAAGCCTCCCTCCCTTCCTCTGGGCCTGCCGACAGCCTCATCCAGTTCCTTCACTCCATAAGCCCCAGCACCTCTCCTCCTCTGCCTCCTTTGGAAACAACCCTGATTTGCAATAGAATCCATCGCTGTGCCAGCATTCAGATCTTGCTGCTGGCAGAACAATTAGAACAACAATTTATTTGTTGGGGATCTCAGTCAGTCAACATAGGTTTTGCATGTAAAAAATGCCAATCAAATGATCTATTTCCTAGGGTCCTAGAGAACAGGTATCTATCAAATTAGATAATTTTGGATTAAGGAAACAAAGAACATTCTGTGTAATATAATAGACTGTTTGCTTCCTCCTTTATGTTGAATAGAAGAATATATTGTGATCGAGTTACTGTAGAATTGTTTACCAGTACAAACTGAAATTATTTTATTGCATTATTGGGATGCATTGCTACTGAATAAAGACTGTCCTTTAACTTATTTATGCAATTATATGGCTTTCCAGGCAATCTGAAAGATTATTTCATACTGTGGTTTGTATATTTTCGGCTTAGCATAGTGCACAAGCCAGACCACTAATGGCTTGGTCAACAATTTATGTTCCAAAATATTGTTGGAGCATTATTTATTTATAATTTATTTATTGAGTTCTTTCTATTAAATCCAGAGATTTAAAGAAGGAAATAACTGTCCAGTTTGGAATAAAACAATGTCTTATGTACATACATCTTTTGTATATCTGCTGATTTCCACATGTTCAAACAATGCTCTAAAGAGAGTCTGTCTTTTGTAGGATTCCCAATTTACACACAAAAAACCCTACGTGCATATCATAGTTTGCATACAGTGGCTGATTCTTAAAGCCTCAACAAAATGACGCACAGCAAACTTTAGACTGTGTGTCTAGTTAATTAAAGGCAATAATATAAATGAATAGCTTCTCTAATCCTAGAACTTTTACCACTTTGATTTTCCTATATGCAGTTCCACATAAGAAAAGTTCATTCTAAGTAGAAAAAGATTAATCTGGTAGTTCACAAAAATGCTGCATTCCAGTCTCAAGAAGTTCTAAACAGATTTTTTTCTCCCTTTCAAGGCATACTTGACTTTTGTCAACTACATGGACAGATCCTTGCAGTTTTCTTGGCAAAACTTCCAGAAGTGGTTTGCTGAGAGAGAGTGGCTGCCCCATAGTCATCCAACTGGATTTGTGCCTAAAGCAGGACAAGAACTTGGCTTTTCCCATTTCTGGTCTAGTATTTTAACCACTAGACCAGACTGGCTCTCATTTCATTTCTAACTAGCATAAATGTTGTCTAAGAATTCTGTCAGCTATAACTGCCGGGAGCTAGAGTGATACTTAGCCTCTGGTATTCATGACCAGAAAAAGTGATGATGGCTGCTAACTTGAATGGCTTTAAAAGGAGATGGGATGGATACCTGGAATTCTGTCAGCAGATCTGTTGGTTTTGATTATTCAGTAATACCTCCAGACTGCAGAGCATGTTTCCAAATGTCCAGTACAGGGTGTGTCACACAATTGAAGCCTATCCTTTCAATTAAGAATTTGATGCACATTTGACTTTTTGACACACAATCCCTCTGCTCCTTTCCAACCACCTCTAATGGCCAACCTGGAGCCTTCTTGTTATTTTTGATAAATATTTCTTGAAATCCTTGGAAATAAAGTCTTTAAAAAGCCAGAAAGACAAATTGGAGAAGTGTGATTCATATAGCCTTTTTGAATGTTGAAACTCCTAAGCAAATGCTAAGCAAAATACAAATAAAAACAATTTCAGCTTGGTAATTTCATAAATCTGACTTAATTGAGTTTTTGAGCTTTTATTTTAATGGAAACATTGCAACTTAAGTCTGTAGTCTGTAGTTAACTTTCTGTACAACAGAAATTAATTAATCTAATTAATTAGATTTTATATAAATCTCAATAGCTTTCTTCCATCTGTCCAACAGCTACCTGACTAATAGAAAAATATTTCTGTATGTTTGTAATATATACTGCTCAAAAAAATAAAGGGAACATTTTACCATGGAACTGAAGGGGTTTGCGTTCCCTTTATTTTTGTGAGCAGTATATATGATATGTATTTCAATATATTCCTGAAGAATATCGCTAACCTGCTAGTTAACCTCCTATTTGCATCTGTTTCTTCTTTCACGTGGAGCCAGAAGATCTGAATGAAACTTATTTCTGCCAACCAGTGTGAGGCTTTGATGAATTATTTTATTATCCGTGCATGTCACAGTGAGTTTGATTTAAAGATGGTTGTTCTTTCCAAATGCTTAAAAGGGAGCAGAGTGCACTCCTTCTGCCTTTTAAACTGGATGCTTTCCCAGATACAGAAATCTTAGAGCACAGCAAGTATGCATCTGTCTACTCAGAAGTAAATCCCATGGTATTCATGTGCATAGGATTGAATTGAATGTATTTTAATCAGTCCAGGGATAAACCAATTATATATTTCATCAATTATATAGTTATCCACTTCCATATGAATAAAAACAATAGTGTGTAATATGAGTGAAAAAGAGGAATGCTTCTTCAAAGACAGCACATTTGCAATGATTTTTTATTAAACATAATTGTAAGAAGATTGAAATCAGTTACCAATTTAAATAAACACTGCCCATTTGAGCAATGTAAAACTCAAAGTTATGTCCACCACCTTGCCTCATTTCTCAGTTCCTATGCTGTGAGCAAACATGGTTGCAAAATGTTGACAAGCATATGTTAGCTTTTGCACTTTCCTGGCTTATTGAACAAACTTGGTTAAGTAACCCATAGCTCACCATGATGTATGTCTCTGAGTGGCATTAGAGGGGTAACATTCACAATACAGAGTTACTTCACTTAGAAGATAATTCAGTGGTTAAAGATGCTGAGTTTGTCAGCTGGAAAGCTGAGAGCCTGAGTTCAAGACTCGTGTGCCTTGTGATGGGGTGAGCTCTTGTTATTTGCCCCAGCCCCTGCCAACCTAGCATTTCAAAAGCATGTAAATAAGAGTAGATAAATAGGTACCACTTTGGTGGGACGGTAACAGTGTTCCGTGCACTTCGGTGTATAGTCATGCTGACCACATGACCACAGAAGGGTCTTCAGACAGCACTGGCTCCCTCAGCTGAGAGACAGAGATGAGCACTGCCCCCTAGAGTCGGACATGACTGGACGGGGAAAGTAGAGGCATGGTCATAAACGAAACCTGGCTACATCTTTCAGCTGGCAGTATTAACCCAGCACTGTTGCCACCTGCCTGCCTCGGGTCCAAATGGTCTCTGATTGCCATTAAAACATTTGTACTTCATACATTTGTACAAATATGTGACTGGCTTAATGACACAGCTATCTACTTGCTCCAGCAAGCTGGAAAAGCAAATAAACAACAAGTAGCTTCATTAACCAAGGTTAGTGTGATGTGTGGAATATAAAATCCCGGACTTTAGATATCTAGAAAAAAAATAGGGGATGAAGCTATTAAGAAATACACAACATCCATTATTAAGTCTTATGGTTTCACATGATGTTTCTGTTTACAGAGCACAAATAAGGTTATTCTGTTTTAGCCTAGCATTTTGTACAAACTTAATAAGTATGATTAATTTGTGGTTCAGTGTATTAGGAAAGTCCAGAAAATTAAGTTGAATAAGTAATGTTTAAGCATACAATGCAAATCATGGATAATGGAATACTGAACATGAAATGGTCCAGTGTTTACTTAACATCCGCTGTTAATTATAAGGATATGGATTATCCATAGGTCTCTTGCAAATGTTTTGGTCTTGGTGGATTCTTACCAATAGTAACCCTTGACATTTGGGCCCATCTGCAGCAGTGAATTTGAAACCAAATTCACAAAACCAAATACGAAATATAAATACATAAATAAATGTAGCTTAGTTTTGGCTTAGTGAAATAACAGTTTAATGTAATTAAACAGTTTAATGTAATTGACAAAGTGACTAAATTAGCAGACCAGTGAAATGCTGTGGACGTAGTATATTTAGACTTCAGCAAAGCATTTGACAAAGTAGACCAGAACCTACTTCTTGGTAAGCTAGAAAAATGTGGGATAGATAGCATCACCACCAGATGGATTTGTAACTGGCTGACAAACCGTACTCAACGAGTAGTCCTTAATGGTACTACATCACATGAAGGGAAGTAAGCAGTGGTGTACCACAAGGTTCTGTCTTAGGCACAGTACTCTTCAATATCTTCATAAATGACTTAGATGAGGAAATAGAAGGGGAATTCATCAAATTTGCAGATGACCCTAAACTGGCAGGAATAGCCAACACCCCAGAAGACAAGCTCAGAATCCAAAAAGATCTTGACAGACTTGAACAATGGGCCCTATCTAACAAAGTAATATTTAATGTGGAGAAAAGCAAGGTTTTACACCTGGGCAGGAAAAACCAAAGGTACAAGTACAGATTAGGCGAAACCTGGTTCAAAAACAGTAACTGTGAGAGGGAACTTGGAGTCCTAGTGGACGATCACTTAAACATGAGTCGACAGCAGCCAAAAAAGCTAATACAATCCTTTGTTGTATAAACAGAGGCAAAACATGAAAATCACGTGAAGTATCATTTTATAAAGCCTTAGTAAGATCACATCTGGAATACTGCATCCAGTTTTGGTCACCACATTACAAAAAAGATGTTGAGACATTGGAAAAAGTGCAAAGAAGAGTAACTAGATGATTAAAGGCCTGGAGACTAAAACATATGAAGAACAGTTGCAGGATTTGGGAATGGCCAGTCTAGAGAAAAGAAGGACTAGGGGGGACATGATAGCTGTATTCCAGTATTTTCCAAAGCACCAGAAGGCAAGTCAAGAAACAATGGATGGAAACTAATTAAGGAGAGAAGCAACCTGGAATTAAAGAGAAACTTCCAAGCAGTAAGGACAATTAACCAGTGGAACAGCTTGCCTTCAGACGTTGTGGGTGCTTCATCACTTGAGGTTTTTAAGAAGAGATTGGACAACCACTTGTCCGAAATGATATAGGGTCTCCTGCTTGAGCAGGAGGCTGGACTAGAACACCTCCAAGGTCCCTTCCAGCTCTATTCTGATTGATTGATTAATTGATTGATTGATTGTATGAACTCAGTCACTGTGATTTATAAACCATGATTTATGGTTCAGCATATTGTGCAAAGTCTACCCATTGTGCTATAGTCAATATCCACAATTAACCAAATGGTGGCTAGCAAGATAAATAAGAAAAAGGGCATTTGACTCCACCCAAGATTTACTTCTATGAAAGTTTGGTGGGACTTAGCATAAATGTACATAGAATTGCAATGTTAACTAAAAGATTTTGGCTGTGTGTGATACATCTTATTAAAATGACTAAAACTCCTGTGGGTGTAGCCTCCATAATGTTTAGTTCCAATTTATGTGTGCACTTCTTTTGCCAATGGGATTATTCAGTACAGGCGGTATCAGATGATAGCATTATTTATGACTGCCAGGGACAAGATTCCATACCCATCGCTGCTCGAATGTATCAGAATGGTTGAATCTGACACTTGCAGAGAGAGAGAGAAAATCCATTTGACATATTTGGGGTCATCAGTAATTCAAGCAGATTTTTAAAATATGTAGAATTGTTTTCTTTTGGAAATGCTACATATAATAAGAAAGAAGACAGTGCAAGGAACACAGGATCCCCAACCAAGCATATTTGTGCAAACCAAATGCTTCTCTCTGACACATTAAACTTGCATCTTGTGCGTGACATACACAAAGCCTTTCCATAGTTGTTTGAATGCCTGGATAGGGAGTCACTAATGAAACAAGAGGGCTGTGCAGGAACACATGTGTGTGGGATAACCTGAAATATCTTTGAAGCATTTGTGTCTGTGCCTTGCTAAAAGGATGACTGCACCAAGGTTTCTAGAGGATATGATGGTTTGAAAGACTCTGAGGCAAGTTTATTTATTAATAATATTACTATGCTGCCTTCATTGCAATATTACGTGCAGCTTACAAGAATAAAACTCAGCCTTAAAATCAGAAAAACATCACAAACTTTCCAATCATAAAAATGAATCATAATTGCAGCTAACCATAAAATGTAACTATCTGCTAATAGACTATAATCAGCGTGCTAACATGCTTTGTACAAAGTGTTCTTCCAGCTGCTTTGGACAGGCTC
>NW_015391023.1:28117-36178 GCF_001527695.2 Protobothrops mucrosquamatus
TGCCTTCATTGCAATATTACGTGCAGCTTACAAGAATAAAACTCAGCCTTAAAATCAGAAAAACATCACAAACTTTCCAATCATAAAAATGAATCATAATTGCAGCTAACCATAAAATGTAACTATCTGCTAATAGACTATAATCAGCGTGCTAACATGCTTTGTACAAAGTGTTCTTCCAGCTGCTTTGGACAGGCTCGGTGTCAGTTTGGACAGCCCTTTCACAAATCAGATTAGTCAACTGAGGCTGGATATAGAATCTCAAACTTAAAGTGGATCCACAAATTGCATTAAACCCTTGCATGACTTGTTTCGTTCAGGTTTAGTACATGACCTAACCATTAAATGAGATCTGTAAATTACGATTTAACATTATACATAAACCAAATCACTTTGTCTTGTTCAATGAAACTTTGCACACTGCAATCCATGAAGCAGATCTTTGAAGGCCATGCTATCCCAGCCCATAAACTTGATGGGTCTCTCCACTGTAATTCAACTCTTAACAAATACACTGCACTGCCTGTGGAAGGGAGTTGTTGTGAGTCAGCCTATATTTGTCCTGGTGCCAAGGAGCAACTTGTGCATCCTTGATCAATAGAACCAGAGATTTCTGACCTGTGCAATAAAGACTGTTTTTATTCTGCTTATGAACCATGGAAGAAAACATGCATATATTAGTCCAATGAAATGTAAGGAGACACAGGATGGGCCTCAGGTTACAAACCAGCCTATGTTGACATCATCCCCAGGCAAATGTTCAAATTACCATCTGTGGTTAGCTGAAATGAAAAAAAAAAAAAGCCACCAATTTCTCCAGTTCTGGATCCGGTTACCAGTAATTACTTATCCACATATAGGCGAGTGAGCAGTGAATGGCTGCCAAAAATCTCCTATGCAGAGCCAGAGTTCTTGAGAGCCTGAGCTGAGTTTGTTGATGCAAAATTTGGCTTCTTTTGCTATAAAGCAATTGTGGAGCATCTTGTCAGTTTATGTAGAAATAATTAACTGTTATGTTGGGGCACAGGGTTTTTAAAGGGGCTTAAAAAAATCAGCAGCCTATTGTTTTCTGCAGTTGACAAGTTAACCAGGTTATCTAAATTACAGGGACATCTGTAGGGAAGAAGGGTCAAAAAAGTCAAGATGGCAGACACAACTGGGTGATCAAACTCCCCCTTTTTATATGTATCACATGTTTAAAAGGGGGAGATCTTTGATCACATGGTTGCGGCCACCATCTTGACTTTTCTGACATCCATCCCATCCTGGCACCCATACAGTCACAGTTACTGGATCCAGAAGCATAATCTTATTTTAAGGAAAGACAAATACATGAACCAATGTGTTGGCTCTCTCCCTGCTTAAGGCAGTGGTGGAATTCAGCCAGTTTGCACCAGTTCAGCAGAACCGGTAGTTAATTTTTTTGTTGCCCAGGCCCAGAATGGACTTCCAGAGGCGGCCTCCACACAGAGAACCGGTTGTTCACATATTTGAATCGCACCACTGGCTTAAGGTCTTATTAAAGGTAATCCTCACTTAATGACAGGCCTCTTAGTAACTCTTTGAAGTTATGACAGACCCCCTAAAAGATACAACTCAGTTCTGGAGTCGCCCCCTGTGGTCATATGACCATATTTTGGGAATTTGGCAACTTTTACAGTTGTTTGCAGCATTCAGTAGCACTAGCATTTAGACTTATATACCAATTCACAGTGCTTTACAGCCCTCTCTAAGTGGTTTAAATCAGGACTTTTCAACCTTTTCACCCATTGTACCACTTTTAGGATATGGCAATATCCGAGTACCACCAGTCGCCTAGCAAGGTGTCAAAAACTTGATGACCCCCCCAAAAAGGAAAAAAGTGATAAAGTACAGGTAGTGTTCGACTTACAACAGTTTGCTTAGTGACTGTTTGAAGTTACAATAGCACTGAAAAAAGTGCCCCCCAAGCCACAGCCGAGCAAGACACCTGCCTGCCCACCCGGTGGAGCTCTTCGTCCTGTCCGAGATTTTCATTGTTGTGAGCATTTCTGTTGAGGATTGGCAGCGGGGGTGGGGTGGGGGGTGTTTGGNTCTCTCTCTCTCTCTCTCTCTCTCTCTCTCTCTCTCTCTCTCTCTCTCTCTCTCTCTCTCTCTCTCTCTCTCTCTCTTTCTTTCTTTCTTTCTTTCTACAGTCATTCATTAGCCATGATCTTCAAGGGATGGGCAGAATTCCTCAGATGAATTATTTTTTTCTATTTATGTTAAACAAAATTTCTTGATCCTTCCCTGCTGTTTCATTTCCTTATTATAACACCAGGCTGAGTTTCTGGAACACTTTACAGATGTTTTATGAACCTTCATTTTGTATTGTGCATGATATTGTGAAACACTTACAAGCATAATAAATAAAATTCTCTATCCTTTGGCCCAATTTTTATTGTTTGAAAAATGCATCAGTGTCCAGTTAGAAATAAGATTTTCTCCAAAAAAATTCACTACATTATGAGCATAATGTGGGTTTATATTTTTATCTTTTTTAGCATAAAAAAATCAGTATTACAGGAAGATGGGAACTAGTCCTCAAAACAAAAAAGTAAATAAAAATCACACTGAATATAATTTCTTCATAAATTTATATATATGTATGTGTGTGTTTGTGTGTATTTGTGTGTGTTGCATATTGTGGGATTGGCATATGACCAGGTGCTTTTCTAATAGGAGGCATATTTCTTATATATTATATATATAATTCATTTATATATGAGAACAGTATCTATAAAAATGATTTTTGTGTTTTTAATTGAAATTGACAATTGGTTCAGACAATTAATAAAATAATAAATAATAAAACAAGTAACATTTGATTCATTCATGTCTATTCAACATATCAACTGTTCCAGTATTTAATGCCCTCATTTTTTCTGTGATTGGAGGAGGAAGCTGTAGTAAGTAATATTCCATGAGTTTGGACTACATATTCCAGTTTCTTTGTTTGGCCATGCTAGCTGGGGATGATGGAAGTTGAAATTCAAATGTTTGGAGGGCCCCAAATTGTCCAGCACACTTCAGATTGATTCATGCAATGAAGACAACCATTTCTTCAGACAATACAAGACTGACAAGTAACATGAGCAGCCAAAGAGCCTTCTCCAAGTGTATGAGGGTCAAAACTGAATGAGATGGTGAAACTCATAGGCAGCTTCTGTAAATGTCAGAGAACCCATCATATCACTTGACTCTCTTCAGCTTTGTGCATGGAGAGAAAACTGTAATGACAGCCTTTGAATCTCTTATTCACCATTAAATTGCTCAATTTACTACCTCAAATTATTTCAAAGATTCAGTTCAAAGTGATAACTTGATCAGATTCCTTTGAAACATTGCACAGCTCTGTTAGAAATATTCTACTGGACAAGCTAAAATCATCTTTACTCAAATATGATGTATCCCTCTAAAGTTATGAATTCAAAAGAATATTGGAAAATCCTGTTTTTAGGGTTAAATAATATCCATGAGGTTTGAAATTAGAAAGCTGAGAAATTAATATTTTTTTCAATAAAACTCATCCATGCTGTCGATGTGTTTAGTATGATAAATCAAAGCTAAACTTAATAATGTTACACAAGACAATTAAAGAAATTTTCATATTTAAGAGCAACCAATATTTCATTTTCAGAGGCAGAACTTTTCAAGGGACCCTCAGGAGCTCAGAACTTTGAAATTTGAATCAAAATGCAAATTGATCCTAAATATGTTTTGTGAATTTAGTGTCAATTCAATTTATTGTCCGACACATAGAGTACATACATTTTCAGAATTCTTATTTTGAATAGATTTCCACGTTTAGAGTGACCAGCATTAATATTAAGTGATATGGTTAATGCAATATTTAAGGGGTCATAACTCTAAGGCATTTTTTATGACTAGGATCCATGGCATCATTTGCCAGTTAGCCAAAGTTATTGATCTGAGACTATTTGCCTGGCTTCAGTATCCCTAGTGCAGTGCCTATGGATGTCTATTTTGATGCTTGACAAAATTCTCACTCCATCTCATTTTAAAAGGCTAATTGTTTAATTTTAGGTGGTGTACTGTGAAGTAAACTGCTGGCTTCAAACACCCCTTTTATTTCTAAGAATGCCTCTAAGCCTCACATAATTTGCAAATTACTAAAACTAAATTCTAAATCAGCCAGAATCTGGTCTAAGCACTCTATCAAAGACAGATACACCTATGTACAGTACAAAAATATCCACTGTTTTGCTTGCTACCCTTCGCAGTCCTTGCTATTTGAGCAGGAGCTGTCAGGATTAGAAGGGATAGCAGGAAAATAGAGTAGAGGTGGCTTTTTTCCCACCAGTTTACCCCAGGTTTTTTTTCTAAACCTACAAAGAACATAGGTGTCAAATGGTGTCAAAAAGGGGGCCAGGGATCAGAATGGAGGGAACATTTGGCAGCTGGAATAGCCAATTGTATCATCAAGAACCTCATTGAAGAAGTGTCATGGATCTTGTTCACAATAAGAACTGTATCAAGAGAAAAGGGAAAATGCTACTTTAAAAAATGGAATTGCTTTTAATAACTGTATATTTGTTTAAAAGAGAGTTAAAGGAGGTTATAGATATGTTATTTTAATAGTTGATTAATGTTAGTTAGAGTATGATTATTTTATTGTTAACCCTGTGATTGGCACTGGGAAGTGAGGGGGAGGGAGGGGGGAGTGGAAGGGTGGGTTGGGGAAAGGAGGGATTTATATTGTAAAATTTTATAAAATTTTCAATAAAAAAAAATGGAACTGCTACAGACAACTTTAAGCTGCCCTGCTGTGAACTGGAGATCAGGAGAAGCAACAACATGAGAATAGAGTCTGAAACGTAGCTGAGGAGGCATCTTCATGCTAGAATTATAAGAACATGGGGACAAATCCTTTGACAATACAGCCTCTTGTTTTCACAGTCCACTTAAACAGATCAGCTGAAGACCCAGTGACGGCATTTGCAATTGGTTAGAGTTAACCTTGGTTGGCTTTTGCGTGAGCTACGTGTACTGTATATGTACGTATATACATGAGAATGGATCCAACCCTTTTGATTAGTTTATGGTTCAATACATTGTATAAGACATCCAGGTAATGTAGGTGGTGTGAGTGCAATCAGTGGGTTGCTGCAGTCTGCTCCTTTGTGTAGAAATGTATCTACTTATCCAGGAAAAAGATAGCGGGAACCCTGGAATAGTAAACCTTGGAAAATTGTAAATTAGAGCAAGGCGTTTCATAGGAAACATTTCACAAAAGGAACGATTCAAAATAGAACGCTAAAATTTGATTCAGCTCCTTTCATATTATCCCTTAGAAGATCAGTTTGATATACAGTTTAATTTATTTGTCATCCCTTTGGAAACTTCCTTACATTTTTTCCATCGTCGTTTTAGGCAAGATAATTTCATTTCATTGCCACACGAGGGCAGCGTTTTCTTCCTTCTCTTCCCTCTCTTCCCCCCCTTCCCCTCCCCCAGAGAACAAACTGTGAGAGATTGATAAACTATTGCTTCTTTTAAGATTAAATGTCAAGTATGTAAAATGCTATAGACATTCAACTTTTCTCTCTCCCCCCCAGGTTGCAATTCAAGAGCAGAGCAAAAATGATTTATGTTTTTTGAGTCAGAGCATTTACAGATGTTTGTATTTACAGAATACAGAATAACAGAGTTGGGAAAGACCTTGGAGATCATCTAGTCCAGTGATGGTGAACCTTTTAGAGACCGAGTGCCCAAACTGCAACCCAAAACCCACTTATGCATCGTTGGGTGCCGGGTGGGTGTGGCCCATTGGGTGGGCGTGGCTGCAGTGGTAACGGCAGACTGGGTGGGACTAAAAAGTTCAATCAATCAATTCCAACTTTGCAAGATCTTTTTTTTTCCCGCGAGAAGTTGAAATTGACTGATTGAACCTTTATTTTTCCCACATGGCGGCGGAGGCCTAAAGCAAAAAGGTTTTATAAAAACCCAGCTGAAGGCCTAGGACTGGGGCGACGGCGCACGTGCCCACAGAGAGGGCTCTGAGTGCCGCCTCTGGCACCCGTGCCATGGGTTCGCCACCACTGATCTAGTGACTAGTCCAACCTCTTGCTCAAGCAGGAAACCCAATAGCATTCCGAACAAATGATTATCCAACTTTTCTTAAAAACCTCCAGGGATGGAGCACCCACAACTTCTGACGGCAAGTCGTTCCACAGGTTAATTCTTCTCACTGACAGAAAATTTCTCCTTAATTCTAGGTTGGATCTCTCTCTAGCTTCCATCCATTACTTCTTGTCTTCTACTCAGGTGTTTTGGAAAACAGGTTGACACACACACACCCCACCCCCGTGACAGTCTTTCACATATTGAAAGACTGCTATTATGTCACCTTTTAAAACCTCTTTATACTCCTTATCTCAAGTTTGATTTGACCTGCTTCATATCCTCATTCACACATTCATGAAGCTTACCACCTACTCAGGGTAGTCACTACCACTTCCAAACACATGAGAAGCTAAAGCTTGGCGAAGAACACATGCGTGCCACCCTTTTGTTCCCTTTCATCTCTCTGCCTGGCTTGGAGTTATACCTGTGAACTCTGCCCTCTGTTGCAAACAGGTAAGTTATTAGCACTGTGCAGTCTGCATGATACCCAGCTGTCACATAATTCACTTACTGCTGGGCAGAAAGATGGATCAGGAAAGATAGGCAGAGTTGTCCCAGTGCCTCTTCTGCATTTATTGTGGAATCCTATATATTTTATGGTATTTGGGATGTGGCTGGATTTTGGATTTACAGCAACATTGAATGCTTAGAATGCTTAGAATGGTGTCTCAGCCTTGGCAGCTTTCAGATCTGTGGACTCCAACTCCCAGAATTCCCCAGACAGTAGACAGCAGAGGCCTACTTGTAGTTGCAGTGTAGTAAGCATTGCCCAACAGTGGAGTTAGGCGACTAAGTTTGCAAATCTGCCTGCACATGCGAACGAAGCATATGGAACAGACCCTCTTAGACATCTGTTCCTGTTCCTTTCTGTTGCCAGATTTCATACTGATTTTTCAGCACAGCCAAATCCCACTCCCTGTGTAATGAAACTTGGTAACACTTGTAGTAATATTAATATCAGTGCAATTAGTAAGTCTATTTATACCTCCCAGGACAGCTCTAATGGAGCAGAAAACTTGATACTCAGGCCTGGTTTAGCCTCCTCTCGGTAGAGGATCACTTGGATGCGTGTTTTCACCCCAGGATTTGCATTAAAGGCCGTGCAGAGATGAGCTGCTATCGGGAAGCAAGAGAGGGTGGGACACAGGAGAGGAAGAGAGAAGAATGCATAGAAGCCTTTTTGATATCAGTGCCAGAGTTATGCCTGGATGGGCTTGCACCACCTGTGAACAGGGCAGACTAGCCAGCTGGGGGTCCTATTCAAGCAGCAGAAGGAAGCCATGGCTGGAAGGGATTTTGGCTTACCTGGTGTGGGAAGATTTGGCGACAGCAACACAAGCCTCATTACCACTTAGTAATTCTGCGACATCTCCTCTCCATGGGGCTGCTAACTTGGAAGCTACAGCTAGTCCAAAATTCAGCAGCCTGTGTGTTTCATTGAGAACCTGTAATATCAATATTGGCTGGTGGTGTCCTATCGAACTGTGCATGTCTTGGTCCTTGGATGCCTACAGAAATGCTTGCCCCAACTTGAATCAGCTCGACCTATTAGATCAGGGGTGTCAAACTGCTGGCCCACGGGCCGGTTTCATCATATCGAAGCCGCGCCCACCCCATTGCCCGCAATGCAAAAAGAGTCGCGATACGTCGCGACACGTCACGTGACGTGGCGAGTTTGACACCCGTGTATTAGATCGTCTAGGGCAGTGTTTCTCAATTTTGACAGCTCTAAGCTGTATGGATGTCAACTTGCAGAATTCCCTAGGCATGTCATGACATGCCTGGGGAATTATGGGAGTTGAAGTCCACACAGCTTAAAGTTGACAAGGACACTGGTCTAGGGAGAAGCTCTCATATTGAAAGGTGAGTAAATCAGTGCTTTCTGGGAGTAGTTAA
>NW_015391024.1:0-4018 GCF_001527695.2 Protobothrops mucrosquamatus
GGACCTGACCTAGGGTGGATTTTACATTGGGTTTTAAATATTCGGAAGACGCAACATTAAAATTCGGTTTAATTCGGTTTTAAGGGGGGGATTGTATATATGTTCTGGTTTTAAATATGTTGTGCGCCGCCCTGAGTCCCTGTCGGGAGAAGGGCGGCATATAAATTAAATAAAATAAATAAAATAAAATAAAATAAAATACTTAGCAACTACTGCAACAGAAAGTATTTATCATGATCCTGTCTTTTTATTCACTTTAACCTCTGAGTTCATCCTTTGAAAGTGCAGACTTATGTATTTAATGTCAGATTTGTATCCCACCTTGTCTCCAGGGGTTCAAAGAGGCTTACCAAGGAAGCCCTGTCTCAGTTATATCTCTACAAATCTCCCGTGAGGTCGCTTGGGCTAACATTCAGTCAAAAAGGAGAAAACTAGAGTTACAGTGTAAAAATGCACACCACCAAGAGTTGTTCCATGAGAAAGAAGGAAAGAAAGAAAGAAAGAAAGAAAGAAAGAAAGAAAGAAAGAAAGAAAGAAAGAAAGAAAGAAAGAAAAGAACTTAAAAATGCAATTTTTAAACACAAATAAATCAAATTTAAACCAAACCAAAATTAAAAGAAGAATTTCATAAGCAAAGTCCCTTTAGAAGAAAATAATTATAATAAATTAATCCTACCATACACAAAAGAGGTGCCAGAATTCTCCAACCCCTAGGTATAGCAATAGCCCACAAACCCATAGCCACACTCTGCCAGGATTTATACAGAACCAAAGACAAGATACAGAAAGATGAAAGAAACAATGTAATCTACAAAATCAATTGTAACGATTGCAACCAATTCTACATGGGACAAACATCATGTCAATTAAAAACCAGGATCCATGAACACCAGCTGGCAGTCAAACACCACGATCTCAAATCCTTAATCTCTAACCACACCGACACCAAACAATACCAGTTCGATTGGAGCAACACTAAAATCGTTGGCCACACTACCCTCCACCACGCTCGTGCGTTCATCGAAGCCTGGCACTCCACAAGCAATTCCCTCAACAGACACATTGACCTACAACCAGCCTATGAACCCCTCAGAATCCAAGTCAACCCCACGGCCAGCCAGAGACAGCATTGACCCGCAACCATCCCAGGCAAACCCCCCTCCCCCTCCCACCAGCAGTTCACCTCCCAACGACCCTAACCACTGATGATTCATACCTCACCCATCACAAGACTCTCACTTGACACACTCACACCTGAAGCCCTTATAAACAGAAGAACACTGACACCGCTGAAGATGTTACCTAGCCTGGTAAACAAAACATTTGGAAATTAACCCACAAGCTCAGAGAACAAACCTTTGCCCTCATAATTATAATAACTGGAGTTGTAAAATGTTTCAAATTTGAAATGCCTCATTTCATTTGAGTTTGTTGGAACTGAGAACGATCTTAAAACACTAATATTCTATCTTAAAACACTGAATACTCTAGAAAGAGTACAGAGAAGAGCAACAAAGATGATTAGGGGACTGGAGGCTAAAGCATATAAGGAACGGCTGCTGGAATTGGGTATGTCTAGTTTAATGAAGAGAAGGACGAGGGGGGACATGATAGCAGTGTTCCAATATCTCAGGGGCTGCCACAAAGAAGAGGGAGTCAAGCTACTTCTCCAAGGTGCCTGAAGGCAGGAAAAAGAAGCAACGGATGGAAACTAATCAAGGAGAGAAGCAACCTAGAACTAAGGAGAAACTTCCTGACAGTGAGAACAATTAACCAGTGGAACAACCTGCCTCCAGAAGCGGTGAATGCTCCAACACTGGAAGTTTTTAAGAAGAAACTGGACAGCCATTTGTCCGAAATGGTATAGAGTTACCTGCCTGAGCAGGGGGTTGGACTTGATGACCTCCAAGGTCCCTTCCAACTTTATTATTATTATTATTATTATTATTATTATTATTATTATTATTATTATTATTATTATTATTATTATTATTATTATTACTATTACTATTATTATTATTATATAAAATGGGGGGGGAGTTCTGGTTCCCTTCAAGTGAGGCTGGAACAAGCAGTTTGAATTCTCAACTGCACCATCTTTGAAACATTCCAAATTTTAACCTTTTACATATGACTATATTATTCTTGAGCTGTAAATATTCATATTGCCATCCTAGACTTTTAGTACGGTACTGTATTGGAAGAAAAGTGGGAGATGGCACAAACCACAAGATTCAGAATAACAGAATTGGAAGGGACCTTGGAGGTCTTCTAGTCCAACCCCCTGTACAATAGCAATAGCAGTTAGACTTATATACTGCTTCATAGTGCTTTACAGCATTCTCTAAGCAGTTTACAGAGTCGGCATATTGCTCCACAACAATGGGTCCTCATTTTACTGACCTCAGAAGGATGGAAGGCTGAGTCAACTTTGAACCAGTCAAGATTGAACTCCTGGCAGTGAACAGCCTGCAATACTGTATTCTAACCACTGCACCAACACAGCTCAAGCAGGAGACTCTACACCAATCCAGACAAATGGCTTTCCAATCTCTTCTTAAAAACTTCCAATGATAGAACATCCACAACTTTTTGGATGCAATTGGTTATTCTCACTGACATGATTTTTTTTCCTTAATACTAGCTGGATCTCCCTTTATTAAGCTTCCATCTATTATTTCTTGTCTTGCCTTCAGGTGCTTTGGAGAATAGGTTGACCCCCTCTTCTCTGTGACAGCCCTCAATGAAGATTACTATCATGTCACTCCTAGTTCTCTTTGTTAGACTAGATATGCCTAGTTCCTTCAACTGTTCATCATATGTTTTAGCTTCGGACCCCTAACTATCTTTGTTGCTCTTCTCTGCACTCTTTCTAGAGGTTTGGCAGCTTTTTTGTATCATGGTGACCAAAACCAGATGCAGCATTCCAAGTGTGGTCTTACCAAAACAGTATAAAGCAGTAGTAACACTTGCTCCTGATACTATCCCTCTGTACATGCAGACGAGATTGCATTGGCTTTTTTTTGGCAACTGCAGCACTCTTCTGACTCATACTTAAATGGTTGTCCACTAGGACTCTAGATCAAAATTATGGCTGTTAAGCCACATACCACCTATTCTATACCTGTGGCATTTGGTTTTTCTTGCCCATGTGTAAAACCTTACTTTTCTCACCATTGAATTACATTTAATGGGAAGGGCCGAGTGTTCAGATCTGTCAAGATCCTTCTGGATTTTGAGCTGATCTTCTAAAGTGTTGGCTATTCCCCTCAGGTTGGTGTCATCTGCACATTTGATGAGTTCCCTTTCTATCATAAACTATCAAATTGTTTATGAATATGTTGAAGAGTATTGGGACTAAGAACCTTGGAGTACCCCACTGCATGCTTCCCTCTGTGTAGATGTAGTTCCATTGAGGACTACACATTGAGTACAGTTAGTCAGCCAGTTATGAATCCTTCTGGTGATAGTACTGTTTACCCCACATTTTTCTATTTTACCAAGAAATAGGTTGTGGTCTTCTTTGTCAAATGCCTTACTGAAATCAAAGTGTACTAAGTCCCCAGCATTTCACTGGTCCATTAATTTAGTCATTTTATCAAAGAATGCAATAAGTTTGTCTGGCATGATCTGTTTTTGACAAACCCATGTTGGCTTCTAGTAATAGCTTTGCTATTAAGTGTTCCCAGATCTGTTGCTTGATTATCTTTTCCAGTATCTTCCCAGGTATTGATGTCAGGCTATTTGGTCTGGATCCATCTTTCCCCCTTTTTGAAGACGGGAACCACATCAGCTCTTTTCCAGTCTTCTGGTAGTTCCCCAGTGCTCAAGGGTCTTTGAACAATATGGTTCAGTGGTCACCATATATGCTAGAGGATCATTTCCAAAGGACTTGCTTCACCCCCAAGAACTACAGCATCTCACTAAAGTGGCCCACTTCAAACTGGAATTCAGTCAGGTCCTAAACACATCCCCACTAAGTCCACCCATCTTGTTTTCTCTGTTTTTGCAGACTTTC
>NW_015391024.1:4264-30183 GCF_001527695.2 Protobothrops mucrosquamatus
CCAGTGCTCAAGGGTCTTTGAACAATATGGTTCAGTGGTCACCATATATGCTAGAGGATCATTTCCAAAGGACTTGCTTCACCCCCAAGAACTACAGCATCTCACTAAAGTGGCCCACTTCAAACTGGAATTCAGTCAGGTCCTAAACACATCCCCACTAAGTCCACCCATCTTGTTTTCTCTGTTTTTGCAGACTTTCACTAGATTAATACTGTAAACAGTCAGCATTCAATATAATGAACCCTGATGTACCCTTCCTTCTGCTGTTGTGGGAGTTTTTCCTAACACAACTGGCCTTTTGATAAGTCTGATATTTTGAGCTTTGCTGAAGGTTGTGCTCTACTTCTCCTGGAGGTTAGGTTTACCTCCTAGTGTTGCTCCTGGGGATTATCTTTCTTCTGTGCTATTTAAGCACAAAAGTTCCAGAAAGAAGTCAAGATTCTCATTGCTTTTGGATTCTGGACCATTCCACAGAACTAGCTGGGAATGTTGAATGGGATGCAATAGAAGGGGGCCCTCTCTTCAATCTCTCAATTTCTCGATCTCTCAAAAAGTTATAAGAGCACTCTTTGTCCTCTCTCCCCAATCCCACTTTTAAATGGTTTTTCAATCCCTCTGGAGTTCCGGGTTTTTCCATTCTCAACAGAATTGTGTTTATTTGTGTTCCCAGTTTCTAAGGGTATCTAATCACAAATGGCTCAATTATGTCTCTTCCCCTGCTCTTCCCCTGCCCAATGTCTTTGCTCTAGCACCATATGGGCCCAGATCCGATTGGACCTGGGCAGTTTTCACCTTAAATCCAAAGCTACTGGAGAGATGGGGAGAATCCAAATCCTTTTCTCAGCTTCAGAACCAAGCGTATTCCTCAGATTTCTCTTCCAGTTCAGCCTTCTGAATTCTCACTTGTTTTAAAAAGATTCATACTTTCTATTTTCAAGAGGGATGTTCCTCTGTGTCTGAGCATCCTGCCCTCTGGAAAGATTTTGATTGTTTCTCTGCCTGTCTGGCAGGTTAACTAGCTGTGAATGTCAGCTTGTAGCCTTACATTCTCAAATGATCCATAATGCAGAATAAGGGTTTATGGGTAGAGGGTAACAAGTGCAAGCAGTGAGTATAGCACAGAGCCAGATAATGGCTTAAATAGAAGCTAATGTAGGCAGCCATGGATTCTGTCTACCATGCAGCTTGCAATGAATGCAGAGGTTTGCAGATTACACTACAAAGATAAATGAACCAATCCTTCAGTCAATACTGAATCGAATCAAGTGCAGGAATTATTACTGAGCCAGCTTCCACACATTTCAGTGAGACTTGAATCAATTGCCCACTGTCATTGTCAGATTTGTGGATTCCCGAGTATTAGATTCTTGATACTAGGCAGCATTGTTGGCTATGAGCTGTATCCATTTTGTTTTGAAGGGGCATTTGAAGCTGCAAAACAGCTGGGAAACTTCTTTGCAAGAGCATTCATTGTTGGAGATAGCTTGACCAACTGACTTTCTCAAGGCACAGGCCTAGAGTCTGTAAAACTTCGGGGGCCTACGAGAATGAATTTGATGTTATTGTTTTTCATATTTTCATTTTTTTTACATTTAAAATTCACAAATCCTAAAACTGAAATATTTAAGATACTATTACTAACTTGTTAGGTGTCCGCTTATTGTAAACTAATCATGTGATGCCACACGTCACTGGACAAAAAGAAAAATTCCTTGACTTATTGAAGAATATAGAGCCAAGGAATACTTTTATCACCCTAACCATCCTGCTTACCAACAGCAAGGGCAAAGGCAGATAAATATACCAAGAGGCCTAAAATGGACTTAATGCAGCCCTGGCATTTCAGCCTATTCAACATATACTATAGGTACATCTTACCTGAAGTTATGCAGAGATTTATACCACCAATGTCTTCATGCACAAGTCCATATATGCTTTTGGATTGATATCTTCCAAAGAGCAAGTCATTTTGGACAGATACCCGAACTATCTCCATGCCGTTTTCTTCCACATCCCCGAGTTTACTTGCTTAGCAATAGACCTTCTCTCAGCCAGTTCCAGCAAGCTCATATATTTCAATTAGGGAAGTCTTCCTGAAGAGGGAAAATAATGAAATCAAATTCCTAGCTAGGAGGGGAAAGGCAGACAAAGCTTGATTGGGGTGGGGAGGAGAGGGATGCTTCCTCCCTATGTGCCTCATTTATCACTTACCAACCATCTGTGCGTATGCAGCGGAATGGGGTCTGGAAGCCACAGAGGCAGAAGAAAAGAAGGTTATTTTGACCCTCGCCCAAGTATGCTTTGCATAGAGCATGACTAGTGGGCAAGTACCTTCTGCAGCCAGACATTGATTAGAACCCCACACAGAAATGTAGCTGGACCTGTTTTAGGAAAAGAGGGGTGGGGGGGGACAGCAAGCTGTTAATTAAAGAATGTGGATGTCTAGAAACAGTGCAAAAAGAGTGGTGTATACATAAAAAGCCACCGAATGGTTCAAGACTGAAAACATTTTGCAGAACAGAGGGGGGGGGTATGTTTAATTGTTAGATGGTCCCACAGATTTCCTCCCATAGACCGGTACGCTCCCACAGAGTGGGTCTCCTCAGGGTGCCGTCGGCCAAACAGTGTCGGCTGGCGACCCCCAGGGGGAGGGCCTTCTCTGTGGGTGCCCCCACCCTCTGGAACGAACTACCCCCCGAGATCCGGATGATTCCGGATCTCCTTACTTTCCGCCGCGCCCTCAAGACATGGCNGTTTTAGAGGGGTTTTTATTTTTATTGATATGTGTATCTGTTTTAATATGCTGTGCACCGCCCTGAGTCCTGCGGGAGAAGGGCGGTATAGAAATTAAAATAATAATAATAATAATAATAATAATAATAATAATAATAATAATAATAATAATAATAATAATAATAATAATAATAATAATAATAATAATAATAATAATAACTATAATGAGCCTTAAAAGATAACGGTTGGAATAGGAGAATAAGCTTTTCCCAGAATAGGTCTATTTCTCACAAGATATTTTAGAACACAGAAGGCCTTTTCACAAAAGGGATTTGCTTTGTTCTTGGATTAACTCCGGATCCCAGTGTTCTGTCTTTGGCAACTGAGCTGATCTATTTCCAGCCAGTGGCATCTGCATGATCAAAATGATTACAGGCCTGAGGAGATGTCAGTATGCAAAGGCCACCATTATATATATATTCCATCATGATAACTGAGGAAAGGACTAAACTATAACATTTGCACAATGACGTCTTGAATGTTTCATTGTTTGCCTTCCTTACCAACAGCTGCCCATTCCTGCCCCTTCCTCCCCCCCCCACTCAACAGCCACACACTAGTTCCATTACGATGGAGAAGAGATCAGTCTGGATGCGTTTTTCATCACTTGGTGTTTGAAGAAATAAAGATGCTGCTATTGCCTTCTAATAATTAACAAACCACCACCACTCCACTTCCTTATAAATCTAAGTACAGTTATATTTATTCAAATATTATAAATGCATCCATTGTTTGTACTGGATTAATGGGGAGGTAGCTGCTTGGTTCCTGGTAATCTGAGCAAATTGGTGGAGGGCTCCATTTGCTGACCAATTTCTTCAGCATTAATTCCATCCATGTTATAAAAAGTTTCATAAAGAGATTTTTTTAAAAAGTTAGTGTGGTTCTGCTAACTCTGCTAGGGCAAGGCAGATATTTGAAGGCTCTTATAATCTTTCTCCATGAAGATCCAATACTATTGGCTGTTGATTGATTGGGAGGGAGGTCTTCTCTTCTCTTCCAGGCATTTGTTCAAGTGTTTTGCACTGTTAAGCATACATTTCCTAAGGTTACTTGGAAGGGGATATATATGCCTTCCTCCCTAAAATATCCTTCTACTGCCTACCTTGAACAGTCCTTGAACATCTCTGTGGGCTCTTGTTTCTTTTTTGCTTTCCAAAAGGGTTTTGCTCACCAGTAAGTTCTGTGCTCACAACAAGAATACCTTTGAGTGCATGCTACATGATCTATCTATTCTATTCATGGAACTGAATTGTTGATTAATAAAAGGCCACAGGACCTGCTTGGCCAAAGTCCTTTGCCATTGGGCAACACTTTTTGGACATGAGATTTAATCACTATGGTTGGGGTGGGGAGAAGAAAAACAAGAGCCTCTCCCTGCCTTTCAACAATGCTTTTAAAAGCTCCAGACCATTTTCTGACCTCTTAGCAGCTGAGTGATGGACAGAATATGTAGTATGTGTCATATAAATAAGGATCCAGGTTCAAGTCACTGGCCTATCCAAAGAAAGTTTGGAAAGTTCAACCATTTCTGAATAAAGATAAATAAAGCTTGACTGAATGTCTGGAAAGCTTCTACCAATCAGTGTAAACTACGGTATTCTAATCTAGACAGTTTAATTATTTGATCTAGCATATAATAGATTCCAATATTTTTTGGATTTAAGCTATGGTGGTCCTGTTGGATAGCCCAGGTTGAATTCTGTGGAGAAGGTGAAAAGGATGGGAAGTGATCTCCATTCATTTTTGTTGAACCATTTTGTTGCTGTTTTCCTAAGCATAGCCAATGGTAAAAAGTCTCTATACTTTTAATAGTGGTTTTATTTGTCTCATCTCATGCTTTAATTTCTGTACTATTATAATTTTTAAAAATATATATAATAGTACAGAAATTAAAGCATAGAATGAGTCTAATAAAACCACTATGAAAAATCTGAACTATAGTATAAAATTTTTAACACAATTGGATTGTTACATTTTTTTCCAAAAAAATGTACAACCTTGTTGCAAAAATAAGGTATTATTATCAAAACTTTATTATCAAATAAAATCAGCCTAAGCAAAATTTCAAAAACAGTCAAATAAAGTTCTACTTTATTATGTGCTTTGTACGTGCGTGTGTTTAAAGCAATCTATTTATATCTTTCCAGAAGCATAAAATCAGTTCAGATTCAGCAAAAGCCATAATGATTCACATTTTATTTTTCTGAGCCCTTTTTCGGTAACTTTGTTAATGAAACCATCTAACAACTTTTGATTAACACTTTGATAGTTTAGTGAAAATCATGCACTGGAGGTCGCCCACTTTCACACAAGGCAAATGATTTCAGCTAGAGGCAGATAATGGCAAATCTCTCCGTTGGGCAATTCTCCTTTCAATTGACCTTATGGTGATGATTTTATCCTCCTCTTCCCCCCCCCTCCCTTCTGCATTTTCCTGGAAGAGTAAGTTTTTCTCCCCAATACTTTTTCCATTAAAATGGGAGAATAGTTTTTGCTTTGCTGAGAATACAGCAATAGCAGCAGATGAGTTTCTAAAGGATGCAGATTGAAGGCAACTGCTCTTATCCAGCATAATACCAAATTACAAAACATGTGTCGCAATGTCAAGGCATAACCTTAACAGAGTTGGAAAGGACCTTGGAGGTCTTCTAGTCCAGCCCCTTTCCCAACCAAGAGACCCTATACCAGTGGTGGCGAACTATGGCACGCGTGCCAGAGGCGGCACTCAGAGCCCTGTCTGTGGGCACACGTGCCATGCCCCGGAGATGGCAACCGTCCCTCTTCAACCAGCCCCCCGCTAATTTGCTGAGGTCCCATGTGGCCGGATGCATCCCAGCACAGCTGGTTTCCCTCCCCCCTGTCCCATCCCTCCTGGCCTCGCATACTCTCCTTTTCCCGGCCACGACTCACTGCATCGCCTCCTCAGCTGTCGGCTGGCTGTCCAGCTCAGAGGTGGCTTCTCTGAACTGCTGGTGGCGGGTTGCGAGCCCCAGAGTGTGCCGGTTGAGGGATTGGCAGGCTGTGGCTGCTGATGGACACTGTTGGCCCCCATGCGCTCATCGGCCTCTGTGTGCAGGGGCCGATGGTGTCAGGCAGCAGCCGTCCTGGCCCCTGCCTTGCCTTACAACAATGGCATCCCATCCCTGCCTCACTTTGCCTCGCCTCACCCCACAGGACAAGCCTGCCCATGAACCCACCTGTCAGAGACCCCCTGGATCTCCCCCAACCCTGCCCGGCCCCCACAGGCATCCCTCCACACGAGCAACATCAACGTGACCATGCCTACCTTGGCCACACTCACCCAATCTGCCATGACCACCACAGCCACGCCCACCCAATGGGCCACGCCCACCCGGCACCTGACGATACGTAACTGGGTTTTAGGTTGCAGTTTGGGCACTTGGTCTCTAAAAGGTTCGCCACCACTGCCCTATACCATTTCAGACAATAGCTGTCCAATCTCTTCTTGAAAACCCCTAGTGATAGAGCATGTGCTCTCCGCTTGAAATTTGGCTAGTGTTCTGTCATTTTGACCTGCTTTCTTTTGGGGGGAGGGGAATAGTTTGCTGGAAACATGTACAGAGAGAGAGAAGGGACAGAAAAAAAATATTCAGGACAGCTGCCTGGTCCTCTCATTGAGAAGAGGACCTGCTCACATTTGTGTCACTTGTCATAATTGCCGGCAAATGCTGGAAAGGTTTCAGTAGACTAGACTAGACTAGACTAGACTAGACTAGACTAGACTAGACTAGAATAGAATAGAATAGAATAGAATAGAATAGAATCTGGAAGGGACCTTGGAGGTCTTCTAGTCCAGCCCCCTGCTCAAGCAGGAGAACCTATACCATCTCAGACAGGTGACTGGGCACGTCTGATCGACTGGAAAGCCATAAATATGGTTCTCCAGGATTTCCCAAAATAGTATTGATAAGAACAAGGCAAAAGAAAAATTACCTTTCTTTCTATGTTCCACAGCTTGAAGGGTTTTCTTGCTTTCATTTCTATCAATGTAAGAAGCACCATTTATAACAGGAGTGTCCAATCCTGGCAACCCCCCCAAAAAACCCCCACTCTTTTGGGTTTGCAGGATGGTGTCTCAATACAATTTTAATCACTGGCCCACTGCAGAGGCCTGTGAGGCAAATGTTTTTGTTTTCTAATTTGTTAAATGCAGCACTCAAAGAGAAAAATTTTCACTCAGTATACAGTCCATATCTAGTCCATGCTATTGATGAGCATTAGGTCAACTCCTGTAAACTCAAGCAGTAATATCCTCAAGATGGAAAAGTACGGAGCTCTAGCAACCCTGAGTTATTACTTTGCTGTAGTCCATTTCATGTGAAACTAAAACAGACAACATTGTTGTGGTTATTATATACAGGGATGGAAAAAAACATGAAACGTAAAATAAAAAGGCAGAGTCTTAATGTTTGGGGTGATATGCAATGCTAAAATATGATGTGCAAATAAAAATTCAGCTGCCTCTTTTTGTCTATACAAGCATTTTCAGTTTTGTTTTTTTTTAAAAGTGCTAATATGAATGTTCAGAAAAACATCTCAGTCTTGTCTCAACACCCTGACCCAAGCAAACAAATAGATAAATGAAATCTATCCCCATTGAAATCCAACTCTCCAGGCTGTTCAGAACTCAGCCTTTTCTGATATTTTTTTTTTAATTACCTCTGAAGGCCAGGAATTCTCAAAGCAGTTTACAAAGAGAATCAGAAGGTCCTTTTCAGTAATGCTCCTAGGCCAGAAAAACAAGACTTTTAACTTTTATTAAAGGAAAGGCTTATTTTATTAAAAGGCTGTCCAGTCTTTTATTTAAAACCTCCAGTGATGAAGCACCTACAATTTCTGAAGATAACCAGTGGAACAGCTTGCCTTCAGAAGTTGTGGGTGCTTCATCACTGGAGATTTTAAAGAAAAGGCTGGACAGCCATTTGTCTGAAATGGTATAGGGTCTCCTGCTTGAGCAGGGGGTTGGACTGGAAGACCTCCAAGATCCCTTCCAGCTCTACTCTGATTTAATACCTCTCTAAAAGAGATAGATTGATCGACAAGTCAAACTAAGTAAGAGAAAGGGGGGAAAGCATGCACTATGAACTGTGTTAATGATATAACATTAAAATTAATATTCATAGTAAAAGGTGAGGGGATGAGGCCTGGAAAATCATGAGCAGAAGAGAGTCTTTTTTCTTGCCACAAATCCAGCCCTTGTAATTGACCAATTTCTGAATTGTACCTCAAAGCACCATCTTTATTACAGCTAGTCCTTGACTTACAACAATTGAGCCCAACATTTCTGTTGATAAGTCAGTTGCTAAGTGAGTTGTGCCCCATTTTGTGTCATTTTTTGCCATGATTGTTAAGAGAATCACTGCAGTTTTTAAATGAATCATGCACGCGTTAAGCAAATCTGGCTTTCCCCATTGACTTTGCTTGTCAGAAACCAGCTGAGAAGGTTAGAAATGGTGATTACATGAGCCTGGGACACCAAAACTGTCATAAATACATGCCAGTTGCCAAGAGCCCGAATTTTGATCACATGACTGTGGGGATGCTGTAATGGCTATAAGGGTGAAAAACAGTCATAAGTCACATTTTTTCCAGTGCCGCAGTAACTTAGAATGGTCACCAAATGAATGATTGTAAGCTGAGAACTACTTGTAAATATTTTCTGCGGGGTCCTTGGTGCTCTCCAAAGCTTGTTGGTTTTCTTGCAGACATTTATTACCAAACTAGTTAACATCATCAGTGGAGTCCTTTGATTTGTTGATATAGTTGTCTTCAAACTGAAACTATGTTGTCAGGCAAAGGCTGATAAGGTCCATGTTTCTAGATATTTCAATCTTGCTATATTTGGTTAGGTCAGGTGTGCTGTGTCAGGTGTTAGGTCAGTGTCATGGATTCTTTTGCTACAGTAGTTCCAATTCTAGTTCTGTGAATGTGAAGAATGCTGCGACATCAAATGAGATCATAATTTCATCTACATCTATGGTCAGGTCTTTGATCCTTTGGAGTCACTATAGTGGATAGTTCATGCAGTATTTATACTCTGTGAGGTGTCCAAGCTTATTTGTCAGTTCTTTAGCAAAGTTGTAGGTTAGGGTTCCTGGTAACGATACAAATATTTTCTGAGGTGTTCAATGTACACATAATATATGTTTAGTTGTTGTACTGACCTCACTTTAAGATCATAGGAAACTAATTTCATGATACACAAAGTCACCCTCCATGTCTTTACAAGTACATTCAAGACCTCCATTCTAGAAAGCATGTTCACAACTCACATCTATTTTCCTACTTAGGAGCAAGAGTTAAATCCTCCTGTCAAATGTCCAAAGCAGGATTCACATGGTCCTGTCATTGACCCCCATTCTTAATTAAGAACAGATGCTGCTTAGATAAGATAGCTTTTCCTATTTACTCTGGCAAATTGTGAGATAACAAACTTCCCTACTCTGACCCAAATTAGATAATTATTTTCAGCCTTTGTCTTAGCTAGGCACCCAGTACCTGCCAGACACTTAGCAATCCAACTAATCTTCATTGGTATGTAACCTTCCCTTGCTGATGCATAGGCTAAGTAAGTGGAGGCAGGAGTGAAGAGACAGAGAGTGAAGTTGGAGAAGCTACAAACTTACCCAACAAAAGCAACTTCTTTATGAGAAATGTCCATGGACTACGGTACATATTCGTCACAATCCAGACTTACCATGGTGCTCTAAGGGGATGACTCTCCAACATTGTAAATATAGGAACCATTTTAATAAATCTTTATTAATTGTAAGCATCTTTCCTGGCATCTTTCCTAACATTCACCTTTTTGATATCCAATAAATCTTCTAAATAAATAAATAATGCATAATTGCACTAACTATTTATACAGATGCGACAAGCATCTATATAAGTAGGTAGAATAACAGAAACCTGAGTTGAATAAAGTCTCTCGAGAATAACTCTGAGATCAATCAAACTATATAATTCTACAAAAGTTTTAAGAATGGCTTCTTTGGAACTGAGAATGAGAGATTCTACAGCCACTTTTTTTTTTTAAAAAAGGGGGGGGGCGGGGAGACACCCTATTAATGTTCTCTAACCTATGACTTGGGAGCTGAATATACTATACCCATTT
Organism: Protobothrops mucrosquamatus; assembly: GCF_001527695.2. Lineage (NCBI taxonomy): Eukaryota > Metazoa > Chordata > Lepidosauria > Squamata > Viperidae > Protobothrops > Protobothrops mucrosquamatus. The sequence goes on from NW_015391024.1 coordinate 14,199, forward strand.
GCTTGGGGAAATGCAGCACAACTCAAAATCAGCCTCAACATTTCCAAGAAACCACATCAATGGATTTCTTAGCTTCCTAAGCAATTATGCTGTTGGGGTTTATCTCTTGCGCCAACTTGCAAATCCAGCAGCATAATTGCAATCAATTCAGCTCTGATATTGTCAGAAGGTGGATGGCCCCGTATAAATCCAACCTTGTGCATTAGAGACACCAGCATAAGCTATAATTTACAGGGCAAAATAGTTGTTGAAATCTCACCATTCACATTTATCAAAACGTACTGTAGGCCTATAATTAAAATTCAGAGGGGTATCCTCACTTGACTTAAGAATAACTGTGTTGTTTGCCTTGTTAAAGCTAAAACATAAGAGTGTATTTAAAAAGAAGCACTTTCTATACAGTAACTCCAATAAAACAGGAGATAACAATCCAGTACAATTTTGTACCAATACAGTAGAAAACCATCACGGTTAGAAGCCTTACCCGGCTTAGTAAACCGATTTGTAGCATCAGTAAAAATAGTGAAGTAAGAGTAATGTGGTAACTGTGGTAACCTTATTTTCTTTAAAATAAAAGCATCTGTACACTGCTATTAATAGATTTGAAATATAACCTATTCAGGAAAAAAAAATCCAGTTCAACAAAAGCAGATTAAAAGACCTAGAATCCATAAACACTTTCCCATGTCTATCCTGGATTGATGGTACCATATTAAACTGCTCCACTTGTTTGAGCCTGAAGATCAATAATTTAGCAAGCTTCTCTCTCTTTCCCCTGCATTGTTCCCTGGATGCCTCAGTACCGTAGCTGTTACCAGATGATCTTGGTTCATCTCGAAAGTTGAGAGAAGCTCTCCTTTGACATGGGAAAAATTGGGAGTTTCAGGGCTATAAGGGAGCAGGAGGAGAGGGAGGGAGGGAGGGAGGGAGGGAGGGAGGAAAGAAAGAAAGAAAGAAAGAAAGAAAGAAAGAAAGAAAGAAAGAAAGAAAGAAAGAAAGAAAGAAAGAAAGAAAGAAAGAAAGAAAGAAAGAAAGAAAGAAAGAAAGACAGGAAGGAAGGAAGGAAGGAAGGAAGGAAGGAAGGAAGGAAGGAAGGAAGGAAGGAAGGAAGGAAGGAAGGAAGGAAGGAAGGAAGGAAAGCCATTCCCGAAGAAGGTAGTGGCAAAACACTTCCATAACTCTACTGCTGCTTAAACCTCATGGCTGTCATCTTCAACAGCAAGCCTGACTGGAGAATATCTTCACTTTTAGGTAAAGGTTTCCCTGCCACTCATATCCAACGCTAGGGGGAGATGCTCATCTCCAATTACAGCCAAAGAGCCAGCGTTGTTCAAAGATACTTCCATGGTCCGGTGGCCAGCATGGCTATATGCCAAAGGTACACAGAATGCTATGATCTTCCTGCCAAGTGGCATCTATTTACCTACTTGGATTTGTATGTTTTCAAACTGTAGGTAGGCAGGAGCTGGGGTGAGTAACAGGAGCTCACCCCATAGGGTGGCACTTGGGTCTTGAACCCGGGCTGTCAGCTTTCCAATTGACAAGCTCAGCATCTTTAACAGAGAGCCATCGCACCCCCGTCTTCACTTCTACACTGTAATAAAGATTCTGCTGGAGGAGCATGATTTTTATATTTAGCAAAGACCAAGATGCATAAAGAAGCAAAACATCTTTAATGTTCTCCTCTAAGATTTATCAATAGCTAGTTTTACTTCTTTTGATAAGAGGTGGGTACTTTTACCTGCCCTAGAACAGGTGATTTAGTGGTATCTCTATCAAAGACAGCAATATAATTGAGTACTTGTTAATGTAACAAAAACCCCTTTAATTTCACATTCCCTTTCCTTAAAGAAATCTTTATCCTTCAGCAACAATATACTGTATTCAAAACTACCTAGATACCTTTAAAGACTTGTCAGATACAATTGTAAGAGATATGAAAGCATAATTCTAAACTATAATTGCTCTGTTCTCACCTGCTGTCAGCCCCACTAAATAGACAGAGTAAGAAATCCACTCCTCAGGAAAGCTAAAACTGCTTTTACTTTATTGGCTACAATAACAGAATCTTTTAAGTCTAGTTGTGCTGCACCTCTTTCTCCTTCTTATACTCCAATGAATTAAGGGAGGTGTCTATTTGAGATGCTCCCAAATGTTTTCTGGCTGTTCAGGACTTTAAACATGCTTCAGTGCCTTTTGCCAAGGCAACAAAACCTGTTTATCTCCATCAAGGTCACCTTCTTTGCTCTTTACATTTGCTTTAACTTTAGGTATCAAAGAAGAAAAAATCACAGGAAATAAACTAGCGCATTTGTAAGGAAGAATGTGGTACATATATTGTTTTATTTCCCATTGGGAAGAATTAACAGAATACCAAATAATCTCACTCAAATAAATTTAGACATATAATCACAAAATAATCAGAAACCCAAAATTTAAACTGGGTGCCTTGAAAAATGATACAAACAATTTGATCAATATTAAAGTAAAACATCTATTTCAACTACATTATGTTTGCATTATTTGTATCAATTTACATGTTTGTAAATGTACGTACTTTCATATACAATTTAGAAATATAATGTAATCTAAAGTAAATTTTAATTGCCTCATCCTGACTCCTTCAAGTCTAATGGACATCTGTTATTTTATAGGGAAGTCCAGTTGGAAATTTTGTCCATGTATCCAAAATCTGCTAAACATACTGTATGTCTGAGGATACACTGATGCCTGTAGGCAGAATAGTATCTACCTCCACTATAACAGGTGATTAAATTCCATTCTGATCTAATAATACATTTGTGTATTTATTTTGTAGTACAGTGCTGTGCATATACACTACATCTACATATACACTACATCTACATGAATCCAAAGCTGGATTCATACATTATGTTAAGCAACTTAAGCTAATTTGAAATTGGCTAATTTGTGGCTCAAGAACTTTTTTTTCTACAGCATACTTATTCATAAGTATAAGTATCAGCACAAATAAGCATCACATACAAAGCAAATTCATCCCCACTCTATCTTACCAGTGCCAAACATGGACACTTATATAAACAACATAAACAAAAGTTAGTCACCACAGAAATGAGATGTTTGAGGAAAGCTGCTGGAGTGACCAGAAGAGATAAAATCAGAAATGAAGAGAAAGAATTGGCATAGAACCAATCTTAAACTACATACAAAAACAGCAAATAAAGTAATTTGCTTATCTGCAGAGGATGTTGTGGGATTCCATACTGTACAAGGCATATACAAAAAGAAGAGAAGATCAAAGAACACAAGGCAGACACAGAAGGAGATGGAGAGACAACATCAAAGGCACAGTACAACAGCATCAATTATCAATGGTTGAGGTCACCAGAAGAGCAAGAACCAGATCTTTGCATCTCCCTCAACATCCAAAGTAGTAAAACAGGAAGTAAAGAAGAAGATACTTATTCATACCTAACTAAACTATTTGATACCCTCCTGACTAAAGTTTGTATCTCCCTCAACACCCTAAGTAGTACAAAGGTGGAAAGCACATTAAGGCAGCCATAGGGAAGTATCTGTAAAAATAGTTTGTGAATGAAGAACTACCTCATCTGATGTACAAACAAATCTAGATAACCACTATGTGACAGCAGAAAAAACCTAAAAACTCTAACTTTTTGCTAGATGTTATCATGATATGGTAGCCCTAAGGTATCAATGGATTTGATTGACTGATTGACTCTTAAACCAAGGGTGTCAAATTGCTGGCTTGCAGGCCAGATGCGTCATGGTAAAACCACGCCAACCTCATTACCGGCAATGGAAAAAAAGCCGCAATACGTCGCGACAGGTCACGTGATGTTGCAAATTTGACATCCCTGTCTTGAACAATTTGCATATTAGGAATTCTATGAATTTTGAAGAATTTCAGCAACATTGGTAAGAACTGGAGAGGGAACCTCAGCAGGAGCAAACAAGGTTCTAATTGCTAAGCTCAGAAATATCACTCCAGGAAACTGGTTCCTGGTTTTTAGGAGCACCTCCTCAAAGAAAATATGCTCAAATGGTTATATAAACCTTGACAATGTCCTTTCAAACTAATTAGAAACTGGCTCACTAAATGTTTACTAATTACACAAGTGCTTGTTCTGTAGAACTAATGAAAAAAGTCAAAATACTTTTCAGTAAGTCCCATTTTTAAAGAAATAATAATCATCTTTATTAAATTGAATTGCTAATTTATTCTATTCTTTGCTAGCTTTTGTACCATGTTTCTCTTTTCTGCTAACATTTCTCAATAGGCCATACTCTTATAATCATCATCCTTTTATTAGGAATGATAAAATAGTGTTTACTTTGGGAAGGATGAAACAGGAACTACACTGTAATATAACTGTATGAGGGACTGCATTGTAATGCTGCAGTATATGCTAATATCCCGCATTGGGTTTAGATGTTAACATTATTGATGTATTATCATTTTGTAATGTTTTAATCAGCGTAGTGTAGTGTATAAACATATAAGGCTTGGAGTCAGGAGATCCAATGGTTTGGCCAATGGCTGATTTTGGATAGTCATTCTTAGTCAGCCTAATCTACCATAGGGATGTAGCATGAGAGATGGAGGAACAAACTGTAAAAAATAAAGAAAGTGACTTGAGGGAGAAAGGGAAGAACTGTTACCAAGACAACAAGTAGATAAAAATTGCTTAAGCTCAAACAAGGAGGGAGGGTTACAAAAATGTCTCAGACAGCCAACCCCCCAAAAAACTCAAGAAGATTAAAAAAGGGAGGAGAGGAAGCACATTCAGACTTTCCAGGCTCTGTTAGTATAGCCAATCTTAATTAAAGTAGTGTTAGGCCTAGGTGGAGTCTGTTTTTCACGATCTACCTTGTATGGCTGACACAAACCTGCAACTCTCAAGTAGAATAAGACTGAATAAATTAGGACTGGCAAGATGCAATGTGCAGATCTAAGATTACTTACTCTGTTACATGTGCTCCCAGGTTCAGTTTATGATCGCTCACTCACATGTTCACACAGTCTGTTGAGGCACATGAATCTTGTTAAGACCCCCTTGGCTTTCTAACTGAGTTTTCCAGATAGGTGCAACTAAAGGCAAGACACACAGCACACAATTATTTCAACAACCAGGGAATGATTAGTGGCACATTTAAATCACTTTCACAGACTACTGAGGCCAAACAGGTTCTTTGGAATACACGGACACCCAGTGAATTTAAAGTACACAACAAAACTTTACTCATTACACTGTACAATTTGCTCCTTCTCACATACACACTTGTCTATCTTACTTACCCACATCTATCTCAACTATACAGCCAGGCACTAACTAGAGGGGTGGAAGCCACCAAAGATGACTCAAAGAGTATGTGGGCTTCAGGATTTCTTTATCCTCAGAAGTCCCTTGCTTTACTGATTCACTGGACTGGCAGCTACACTTGCCTTGTGGGTTTACAAGTCTGGTAGCTGTTAATGATACTTGGTGGGAGGTTCCATATGCTCAGGACCAGCTTCTTTTGTCTGCTTCAAGTGACATTTTTTCCTTTGTTTCTTTAATGATTCAGTTCCTTTTTAACTATCTCTCCCTGAAGGGATCTTCTAGACAAGATCCCTGGCTTCTGTCCAGCCTGCTTATGTGTCTATTTTATCTTTAGGTATAGCAGCTTCAGCCTAGTCTCACACCTCCAAAACTTTCTGACTTCCTGGTTTTGTGGAAATGTACCACCACATTTTTCCTCTTCTGTCCAAAATGGCGTATCATGGAGACTGAAGCATCCTTGCTGTTGCATCAAGTCCCAAACAGGCATTATCTTCTTCTCTTCCCTGCCATGTCACACTCTGATGATAACAATTTTTGTCTAACACCAGCTTTCTGCAATGCCACACCATCCAGAAGTGTTGGCAGTCCCATCTTCTTGGCCTGGATGATGAGTACTCTAGTCCAAATTAACTGGAGGATGCCATTTTGAGAAAGTTGTACAGGTTGCAAAAGGCCATTTGATGTTCCTGGAGCATCTTGTCTTCCCAGCACATGAAATCCCAGAAGGAACCCTGAAAGATTAATAGGATGGGAGGTTTTATGTGGGAATGTTTACTGTAAAAAGTATAAAGAAATGCATTGAAATTTTCCAAGGTTCCCCCCCCTCAGCCACTTTACTGCCATTCCTCTGTTAAGTTTAAAAAGGCAATTTTGCAAACAGGCACTTTTCCCAATATTGTGATCATAGCTGCATGTTGCTATGGCAGCAAAATTGGGAGAGGTGGAAGATAAAATCTAAACAAGGCATTCAGGAAGAAATATGTCCCAAGAATTAAATGATGATCTTCAACTAGAATAGAAGCAGGAAAAGGGAAAAACTATGGCTAGCTGGAAAGGCAAAAGTTTCCAAGAGCGGGGAAACAAATGGCCAGGAACTCTGAAAAATGGCTTACACTAGAGTGACAGAATTGAATCTTTCAGATTTTATGAAACTACAGTTTTTAACAGCCCCCACCAAGACCACCAATGGCAACACATGCTGGGAAGTGTTGCAACATCCGTATGGTCACGGATTTAATCTCCCTGCTGGAAGGAACACGGAAGAAATTGCTCTCGTCTCCCCATTCGGGGATATATTCATGGTGGTGAGTTGATTTTTTTAAACGTAGGTATAGAACTTACCAAAGTAAATACTTTAGCTTCCTGATGACTAATACAGGGTATAATAAAACATAATCCATTTATGTAGATATATTTCTCATGGGGAAGAGTTTTTCAGATTCATCACTCATACTTGGCCAAGTGCTTCACTTTGTTCTGTATTTGAATCGCCATCCTTTAGGGAATAACCTCAGTGTATTCCAGTCTAATGAAAACAATCTCTGTGCTGTGGAGCCCATTTTTCTATCCTTCCATAAGCACAAGAAAGCTGCTTCCAAGGCAACAGGAAGAATAGCAATAAGTGTATCCAGCTTTCACAGCTTGTAAGATAACTTTTCCCCTAATCAGCTATCTTCCAGATGTGTTGGTACTCTCTCTCACCCAGAATTCCCAGCCAGTATGGCTCTCTGCATAGCCAGCACATTAGAGGATGCTGGTTTAGGAAGGCTGCTGCATGGTCTCACTCCACCTGACAATCAATGTTGGTCTTGTTTGGAAAAAGACTGAATTCCACAGAATTCCACCCAAGGAAGTACGGACAAACGAGCCAAGAATCAGTAAAGATCCTTGACTGTACATTCTCATCAAGACAGCTCTGTCTAAATAGCTCTTTCTGTGAATCCAGCATGTGACTCCTGAACTACAGTATAGCAGCACATCCAGTGGTGGGATTCAAATATGTGAGCAACTGGTTCTCTGTATGATTGCCGCTTCCGGAAGTCCATTCTGGGCCTGGGCAACAAAAAGTTAGCTACCGGTTCTGCCAAAGTGGTGCGAACCGGCTGAATCCCACCACTGAGCACATCATGTAAGAGACACAGAGCCCATCTTTGTGGGAGCCAGCTATGCAGGCAAAGTCCCTGGCTCCCCTGGGTTTACCTAGTAGATGTTTGCCTGAATGTGATTAGAACCATCAGTGCAATTAGGAACTCTGTTATTTTGCAATTAGCGATCACAGAGACTGCTACTTGCATGCAAGCACTAGTGGGATTCAGCCAGTTCGCACCAGTTTGGCAGAACCGGTAGCTAACTTTTTGTTGCCCAGGCCCAGAATGGATTTCCGGAAGTGGCATCCACACAGAGAACCGATTGTTCACATATTTGAAGCCCACCATTGCACACAAGATAACCCTTTGCAGCATGCAGTAAGAAGAGATTGGGGGTATTAGAATAGAGCTGGTAGGGGCTCTTGTTGTTGGAACTTATACAGGCTTAATGTTTGATTATGTATAAGAAGATCTCTCTTCATTGGGGGGGGGGATTATCTTTAGCAAACATCCTTAAAGAGGCCTTCCTCTTCCTTTTTTTTAGAACCAAAAGGGGGGAAATAGTTTTTTTTTTAAACGAGCCTAGAATTTGTATGAGCACCTGTGTCACAAGTGTCACTGATTTGGTTATGATTAATTTAAATGCCATTGATTTCATTTCACCAATTCCTTGATTTTTTGAAGTTTCTAGATACATCAAGCACTGCAGGCTTTAGCTTGCTTAAGCTACTTAAGCAAAGACTGCAAAACGCTGCACTCTTAAGCTTGCTTGACTTCTATGCTGAAACCAGTTGGAAATGAAACTGGTATACAAAACTACTGCCCAGATTGCTGTCCAAATCCTTTGCCGACAATTCCAACAATTCTCTCCTTCCCTCCCCCCCCCCCCCCCCCCCCCCCCACATACACATATACATAATGGCCTCCTCTCTTGTACTTGAAGTCTTTGGATTCATCAGTGGACCAGAAAAAAAAAAAAAAGATCAGTTTTGTTTTCCTTCCTGACACATGTGCTAGAAAGGGATACTGCTACAACATTTGTTAATTTCAGGGAGGAGGATCCACACTTTCACTGATCCACTGTGAATCTGTTAAAACAAAGAAAGCAGGTGTTTTACCAACCACTGTGATTCTGTTAAAAATAAGAAAGCAGTCTCACCTTTCACTAGTCCACAGTTAGACATTCACAGTTTCAAAGGTTTCCCTGTTGGAAAAACAAAAAGAGGCAATGTAAACATTTACTGGCCCAAACTAGGGTGGAAGGGTGTGAATGTTTCCAACATGGCGACAATAGCCAACTGGAGTGGAAAATTGCCTTCAGTGAAACGAGGCAGGCATGTCTTGTGGCAGCAGATGTTGGAGGGAAAATGACTATTTTGGTCATGGAACCAGATGGGCGAACGTTACCTTGATGAAGCGCTGGGGCCAGCTGAGGGCCTCACGTGTTCATGTTCTCAAAAAACAGCTGGTGCTCTGTATCCATGCCAAAGCAAGTGAGATAGGAACCCCATACATACATAGCATTTTTATCAATCAAAATATTTTAATCAATTTAACTAATTAAATATTACAATACGAAACTGGTTCATAAATAAATTGGACAACACACTGCACAAGAACAGAAAAACAGTCATGCTTGAAGGTCTGATTTTACAGTATATGCAAACATGTATAATCAAAACCTATCCATATGCGATAATTCTTTTTCTCCCCACCTCATTTTTGTTTGCTTGTTTTTTAAAGCAAAAAATACTCCAGGAAGGCTGATTTTGCATGTAGAAATGGCGAGGAAGGAAGGCTCTTTCCTCTCTTGCCACTGCTTTCCCCGTATTCCCTGAAGATTTTTGGCAAGCATATCTGTTCTTTCAAAACACCATTATGCTGTAACATAATTATACATTTCAATCCTTTTTTTCCCATTTTGGCAACAGCCCTGGCCTAATATGTATGTTTACTCCCTGACAGTTCAGGGGGACTTCTGCTCCCAATCAAGATGCAAATGATTTTGTTTATAAAATGGCTGCCACACCTCTGAGAGCTGCAGGCGAGCTATATTTGTGAAATCCCTAAATAAACCAAAATGAGCACTTCAGCATATGTCAACCCTTCTTCGACAGGCATCAAGAGCCGCATCTGGTTATGAGTGCGTATGAGCCAAAGTGTACTGTGCTAAATTGAATTGGGATTGACAAAGCACCTGGTGTTCATTTCTTACCACAATTTTGGGCCTTTTCAGCCAGCTTGTAGTCCTTCTGGAAGGGATAGGATGCTGCCTATAAGGGCCAAGAAGAGAATGGCTCTTCATCCTAATTAGGGAAAGAAAAAAGGCAGATTCCAGAAGGAAAGTTCTTGTAGGCATGGTGATATGTTCCAGCTCTCAAGAATCTTGGGGGGGGGTGGGTTTCTATAGGCCAGTGTTTCTCAACCTTGACAATTTTAAGGCATGTGGACTTCAACTCCCAGAATTCCACAGCCAGCAATGCTGGCTGTGGAATTCTGGGAGTTGAAGTCCACATGCCTTAAAATTGTCAAGGTTGAGAAACACTGCTATAGGCATTTCTTAGCTGTTGAGGAGGCTGATCTCAAGCATTGAGACCAGCTGAAAAAGATTCTCTTTGATCTGAGCATTCTTCTCCTTCCTAGGGAGCCAAAGGGCTCATTGACAACAGGTAAGAGAAGATGCCTTATGGGGATGAGCCCCAAGAAGAGGAAGAAGATTGTTATGAGGTTCTGTTTCAGAAACAGCTGCTTGCTTACGAATGATAAGATAGAAATGTATGTTATTTTAGAATAGATAATGTATATAAAATTTAATGTATATGTAGAGATAATGAATTGATTGTTAAATATGATATAATCTGATAAGAATGTATATACTGGAATGTCACGTCAAATCCAATGTTTGTTTGTTTTTTTTAATTGTTTTATAAATAAAAAGTTTTTTAAAAAAAAAAAAAAAAAAAAAGAAACAGCTGCTTGCTTCAAGGAAGATACCCATGATGGAGAGATGAAAAAAAGCAGAGATGAAAAATTGCAGGTTATGTATAGGAGGTGGATCTCACAGGTATCAGCTTCTCTAAAGGAGAATATTTGTAGCTCAGGGTTGAAATGAAGGGTCCTTGGTGCTCTCTGAGCTGGGTTGCTTACTTGCGGTCATTTCATTACCCACACTGATGACTGGGCAATGAAATGTTTGCAAGAAAGCAACCAAGCTCAGAGAGCACCAAGGACCCCTCACCAGCTTTTCTGTTGGGAGAAAAGGGTGGCTGAAATGACTTTCAGTAGAGATCCCAAAGATGCTTTTTGAGGAGACAACTGGGCTTCCTTGTTTTTCTTTGAAGACGTTTCACTTCTCATCCAAGAAGCTTCTTCGGCTCTGACTGGATAGTGGGGAATATGAAGGATTTATATTCCTTGCAGACAGCTGGTCATATGCATTCTTTTAGAGAATCATTGAGGCCACCTGGAGGCTTATCTGTGTCTTCAGGATCAGCTGAGTAGTGCAAATGGGGTGGAGCCTTCTTGGAACTGTTGAAAGGACTGTATTGTAGACTGGAGAGAGATGTTGCCGTATCTCACCCCCCTCTGTTGAGAGAGGACTGTTCAATTTTGACATAGATGGCTTCTTTGACCCCTCTTTCAAACCAGCGGTCCTCTCTGTCCAAAATGTGGATTTTGCTGTCTTCAAAAGAGTGCCCTTTGTCTTTTAAATGCAGGTGGACTGTTGAATCTTGTTCTGATGGGTTTGTTCTGTGTTGTGCCATGTGTTTGTGAAGTGGTTGTTTTGTTTCCCAAGGTACAGATCTGCACATGGCTCACTGCATTGTACTGCATGTATCACATTGCTCAGTTTGTGTCTGGGAGTTTTATCCTTGGGGTGGACAAGCTTCTGCCTTAGTGTATTCTTGAGTTTGAAGTGTGCACGTATGTTGTGTTGGCTGAAGATCCTCCTGAGCGTTTCCAATATTCCTGCAATGTATGAAATGACTAAGTTGCTTTGTTTATTGTTTTCTTCTTTGTCTGTTATGGAGAAGCTCCTGCTGGGTCTTTTTTGGGGATTTAACAGGAAAACATAGGAGAACAAACCCAACCGAACAAGATTCAGCAGCCCATTTGCATTTAAAAGATAAAGGGCACTCTTTCGATGACAGCAAAGTCCACATTTTGGACAGAGAGGACCACTGATTTGAAAGAAGGATCAAAAAGGTCCTCTATGTCAAAACTGAACAGCTGTCTCTCACAGAGGGGGAGGGAAATGGCATCATCTATCTCCAGTCTACAACACAGTCCTTTCAGCAGTTCCAAGAAGGCTCCACAGCCATTTGCACCACTCAGGTGACTCTGATGACACAGATAAACCTCCAGGTGGCCTCAACAACTCTCTAAAAGAATGCAAATGATCAGCTGTCTGCAAGGAGTATAAATCCTTCCATTCCCCACCATCCAGTCAGAGCTGAAGAAGCTTCTTGAATGAATAGAATAGAGATGAGATGGAAAGTACCTTGGAGGCAGTAGTGAGATTCAGCCGGTTCGCACCACTTCAGCAGAACTGGTAGCTAATTTTTTGTTGCCCAGGCCAGAATGGACTTCCGGAAGCGGCATCCACACAGAGAACCAGTTGTTCACATATTTGAATCCCACCACTCCTTGGAGGTCTTCTAGTCCAGCCCCCTGCTCAAGCAGGAGAACCTATACCATTTCAGACAAGTGACTGTCCAGTCTCGTCTTAAAAACCTCCAGTGATGGAGCACCCACAATTTCTGAAGGCAAGCTGTTCCATTGGTTAATTGTCCTCAGTGTCAGGAAGTTTCTCCTTAATTCCAGATTGCTTCTCTCTTTGGTCAGTTTCCAACCATTGTTTCTTGTCTTGCCCTCTGGTGCTTTGAAGAATAGTTTGACCCCCTCTTCTTTGTGGCAGCCCCTCAGATACTGGAACACTGCTATACTGGATACATGTCACTCCTGTTTCTTCTTTTCTTTAGTCTAGCCAAACCCAAGTCCTGCACCCGTTCTTCATATGTTTTAGTCTCCAGGCCTTTGAACATCTTAGTTGCTCTTCTCGGAACTTTTTCCAAGGTCTCAACATCTTTTCTGTAATATGGTGACCAAAATTGTTTGCAGTATTCCATGTGTGGTCTTACTAGGGTTTTATAAAGTGGTACTAATACTTCACATGATCTTGATTCTATGCCTCTGTTTATACAACCAGGATTGTATTCGCTTTTTTGGCTGCTGCTGCACACTGCTGGCTCATGTTCAAGAGATCGTCCACTAGGACTCCAAGGTCACTCTCACAGTTACTGTTTGATGAGAAGCAAAACATCTTCAAAGAAAAACAAGAAAGTCCAGTTGCCTCGTGAAAAAGCATCTTTGGGAGAACCATGACCTGGATGACTGAGAATCTCCATAGACTTTCAGTGGAGAGAATTTCTCAGCTGAAGACTTGATTCATGTGAAAAGTGGCACAGATTTTTTTGAGAAAGGGTGTCCTTCCCTTAATTTTGAGCAATTAAGCCTAGTAATATACTATTCACTGTTGTTATTAAATCTAATGATAGGTTACTGTTACAGTAAGCACTCAGGGTAGAGCCAGCCTAATTTTAATACTATATTCCTTGTCTCAGATTTTTTTATGAATTCCATAGAACACTGTAGCATTTAGATACAGTACATCTTTCGGTTCATATATCGGAGAGCAGTCTTCTATTTCAAGACTGTCAGTTCCAAATCCAGTTTAGAAAACACACACACACACTAGCAAAATAAAACCAGAAATGAATCAAAAGAAAGGGAACAAAACAACCAATTAGCATATCGGCAGTAATTATTTCTAAATTTGTTCATGAGATAAAGTTAGTGTGTGCAAATTTTATACAAATGGATCTTCCGCTTTTTTGGGGGGGCGATGTGTTTTCCTTTGGGGAAAATGCGCAAGCGGCTATCTTAATAATATAACTGATCTTAGAACTGCCTTTCTCTATATGTGACATTATCCCACAGACTTTCACTTACATCTGAGGCTTTGCTCTGAATATGGAACATTTAAATAAGATGTGGAGCTCATCCAATTGCTGGAGTGTGTGTGAGGGGAGACTTTCTCAGTGGTGAATCCAGCTCGTCTCTTGAGATAGATATAGTTTCTTCCTTTCTTATCAGGCAGACTCCTGTTTTGTCAGAAGTCTTCTCCCATAGTGTCATGCCCTGTGCCCCTGCCAAAAAAACCTTACAATTTTATTTCTATTAAAGCAGAGGTCCTCAGCCTTTTGGGCACCAGGGACCAGTTATATGGAGAGAGGTTTTTCCATAGACTGGAGGGGGCATGGTTTTGTGTGCTGCCTGGGACTTTGCTTGTTTGTGTGGATTGGTTGTTGGCATGCCGCAACCCGGTACCAGTCCATGGACTGGGGGTTGGGGACCCCTGTATTAAAGTACAGGTCGTCCTCAACTTACAACCACAACTGAGCCCTAGATTTCCATTGCTAACCAAGGCAGCTGTTAATTGAATTTTGCCCCATTTTGCAACCTTCCTTTTCACAGTTGTGAAGTGAATCTGGCTTCCCCTTTGACTTTGCTCGTCAGGAGGCCGCAAAAGGTGATCACATGACTCCCAGTCACTGCAGCTGTCATCATGCCAGTTGCCAAGCATCCAAATATTGGTTACCTGACCTTGAGGATGCTGTGACAGTCGCAAATGTGGAAAACAGCCATGAGTCACTTATTTCAGTGCCCTTGTAACTTTGAACAGTCACTAAATGAATGGTTTAAGTTAAGAGCTTCAATCTGTAATCTCATTCAGTTTGATGAAAGACAGCTATACTAGCTGGGGAATTCTGGGAATTGAAGTCCACACATCTTAAAGTTGCTAAGGTTCAGAAATACTGCTGTACACTTGATGGCCTATGAGGCTTTATTCAGACTGAGACACTTCAGAGTGATGGAAAGATGTGTGGGAAGAATCCAGAGAAAGAAATATTTTGGGACATATTAAAAAGGCAGAATATATTTCCCCAAAGGAATAATGGAGAAGATCCTTAAAAAGACAGAAACTTCTCCTCCCCCACCCCCCAGCCAGACAACTCAGCAGAAACCAGCTTTTAGAAATGCAGATGTAATAATCCATTCAGGAAGGTTGGAGCCTTCCAGCTAGAAGCTGAAGAGATTAGGAAGACAAAGACCCTTAAAATCTACATACTGTACTCAATTTCTAAGACAGAACATAATAGGATTAACCCACCAATACCAAAAGGGCACACTCAGACTCAGGTCAAAGTACATGACACAAGAAATACAAAGCCTCAAACAGGAACAGGAAACAACCTCAAGAGCCCCAGAAGGTGTAAAAGCCCACTGCTTCCAGAGTCATCTTTCTGTCTAGTTCTCCTCTTCAATAAACTACAATCTTCTTTCTAAAGCAGTCTCCATTTTGATTATTCCCAGCTTGGACTGATGAAGATTTTTCCTTCAACAGATGTGTAATAGGAAAAAAAAATGATATCAGTAGCAACCTCCACTACCTCCTGTCATGCAGCATAAATTAGAAATAAATTATTGAGCATCCAAAAAATAAGAACAAGAGCCTCTTTCACAGAAGAAGAAAATGTTGGAAAAATTGCAAAGTGGGATTTGACACAAGATTAATTTGGCTAGCCCTTTGCTTCCCCCCCCCCAAGCAGCTGCTTGGATTTTGTTGCTATCTGGTATATTGGTCACTGCCTTATCCTGCTTCTATGCTGAGAAGGAAAAGATGTTAAGGGAAGAGGAAGATATTCTTTGCTATTTTTATATATTGAAAGTTAGCATCCAAATCTTATTTGCAGTCGATACTGTGGGTCTGATATTTATTTATTTATTTATTTTTGTCTCGCTTTTTATAACTTTCTCTGGGCCTCTTTCCAGAAGAGCTTGAAATGACAAAATTGCGCATTTATAAGATGGATTTCTATCCCTTTCAATAACGAGAAAGACTAAACAATTGTTCACAGGCTGAAGATTACACAAATATGTACAAGAGAGCCAGACAGTCTCACTTTTGAGGGAATTGCTACCTTTCACGATTGTTCTGAAGCAGCAACAATTTATTATCCTAAACTACTCGTCCATTCTTTCCAACATACAGTGTTGGCACAGAATTTAATTATAGGTCAGCGCTCGGATGAAAATTTTAACACTTCTGGGACAGGTCTGCAAAACAAATACACATTCAGTAAGTTCCTTGGTAGTCATACCTGATTCATGACAGCAGTGATCACGTTCCTTCTGTTAATTTTAAGACTGCTTATTCCATCAGATACAGTGATGACCACTAACCTAGATGGGTTGGTCTGAATTCAGATTAGACCTTTTTAATTTGTTACTGGCTTAATTGTTCTTTAACATGGCTGTTTCAGCTGGCAGGACTGGCCTAGGGATATTTTAAATTGGATTTTAATTAATTTTAAAAACAGAAAAGGCCTATTTAAATATATCTTTTAATTTATTTTAAATTTTGTATATTTGTATAAATTGTTTTGTTTTAACTGGCTGTAAGCCGCCCTGAGTCCACTAGGAGAAGGGCGGGATATAAATACAATA
>NW_015391025.1:0-7500 GCF_001527695.2 Protobothrops mucrosquamatus
CTTCCCCCCCCTTCCTCCTCTCCCTTCTAGCACTGATGATGTTACCTAGCTGGGTCATGAAACATCTGCAAGAAAACTACCAAAGTCAGAGAACACCAAGGACCCCACAGTCTTCCTCCTCCTCCTCTCCACAGGCCCCACTCTTTTCTAGCATTGATAATGTTACCTAGCTGGGTCATGAAACGTCTGCAAAAAAACCACCAAGCTCAGAGAGAACCGAGGATCCCACAGTCCTCCTCCTCCCCCTTTCCCTTTCCCTTCCCCTCCTCCTCCTCCTCCTCCTCCTCCTCCTCCTCCTCTTCTTCTTCTTCTTCTTCTTCTTCTTCTTCTTCTTCTTCTTCTTCTTCTTCTTCTTCTTCTTCTCTCTCTCTCTCTCTCTCTCTCTCTCTCTCTCTCTCTCTCTCTCTCTCTCTCTCTCTCTCTCTCATATTTATGATTAGTTCTCGTGTAATTGAGCAATTTTTGCTCAATTAGCTTCCCAGTTCGTCTCGTCTATTGTATTTAGGGTTTTAGTCCTCCCCTTCCAGACAAACATTTGAGATCGTTTCTCGTCTTTCATTTCTGGGTTTAATGAATTGCCCTCCAAGCCAGAACATTCAGATAAATTTCGTAATTATTAACTGGCCTGTCAGGCTCTTTCTGAACTTCATTCTTCTGCAATACAATCACCTTTTCCCGCAGCTCCTTGTAAATCTGCATTAACGGCAGCTCTTTGTTTCCGCCGAAGAGTAGGAACGAGAGACACAAATTCCACTTTTAGATCTGCATTCAGTCACCTCCCACCACCTTGAATAAATTAGTGCAATTTCAGAATGCCGCACGGACAAATGGAAAACGAAACGCAGGATTTCTAAATTCATTTGTCCTCGACTTACGACCGCAAGGGAGCCCAGTGCTTTGTCGCTAAGCGAAGCAGTTTGTTAAGGGAGATTTGCCCCATTTTACGGCCTTTCTTGCCACAGTTGTTAAGCGAAGCCCTGTGGTTGTTAAGCGAGTCACCCGGTCGTTAAGCGAATCGGGCTTCCCCCAACGACTTGGCTTGAGAGAAGGTCGCAAAAGGGGGCATCACGTGACTTCGGGACACTGCGACCGTCATAAATACGAGTCGGTTGCCAAGCGGCTGAATTTTGATCACGTGACCAGGGGGGACACTGCAACCGTCATAAGTGTGAAAAATGGTCATAGGTCCCTTTTTTCAGTGCCGTTGCAAGTTTGGTCACTAAACGAATTGTTGTAAATTGAGGATTAACTATAGGTGCTAACTGTTAGTTGAGAAGAGTTTTGTCCCTAAGCTTTTTAGCGATAGTGAATTGGACCTTCCCGCGTGGATCTGGCCTTTTGTGCCTGACACCCTCGCAGTGACTCTGGTTGGCTTTTATTGTGCTTGTGGAATAGAATAGAATAGAATAGAATAGAATAAGAGAAGAGAAGAGAAGAGAAGAGAAGAGAAAATTGAATGGAATAGGATAGGATAGGATAGGATGGATAGGATAGGATAGGATAGAATAAATATTGTAATATAGAATAGAATAGAACAGAATGGGATTATAGAATAGGAAAAGAATAGAATAGAATAGAATAGAATAGAATAGAATAGAATAGAATAGAATAGAATAGAATAGAATAGAATAGAATAGAATAGAATAAGAATAGAACAGAAAATAGAATAGAAAGAATAGAATAGAGAATAGAATAGAATAGAATAGAATATAGAAAAGAAAATAGAGTAGAGTAGAATAGAATAGAAAATAGAATAGAATTGAATATAGAATAAAATATAGAAAAGAAAATAGTAGAATAGAAAAGAGAATAGAATAGAGAATAAAGTGGAATGGAATAGAATAGAATAGAATAGAATAGAATAGAATAGAATAGAATAGAATAGAATAGAAAATACAGAATGGAATGGAATGGAATAGAATAGAATAGAATAGAATAGAATAACAGAGGTGGAAGGGACCTTAGAGGTCATCTAGTCCAACCCCCTGCTCAGGCAGGAAACCCTATCCCATTTCGGACAAATGACTGTCCAGTCTCTTCTTAAAACCTCCAGTAGTAGAGCATTCACAACTTCTGGAGGCAAGCAGTTCCACTGGTTAATTGTTCTAACTGTCAGGAAGTTTCTCCTTAGTTCTAGGTTGCTTCTCTCCTTGATGAGTTTCCCTCCGTTGCTCCTTGTCCTGCCTTCAGGCGCTTTGGAGAATAGCTTGACTCCCTCTCCTTTGGGGCAGCCCCTGAGATATTGGAAGACTGCTATCCTGTCCCCCCTCGTCCTTCTCTTCATTAAACTAGACATCCCCAATTCCAACAGCTTTCCTTATATGTTTCAGCTTCCAGTCCCCTGATCATCTCTGTTGCCCTGTTGCTAGCATTACCTTCCCTGGTTCTCCCCACCCACCCACCCCAAAAGGGTTCCCGCAAGGCCCCTTGACCCACAGCTGCACCCAAGGTTGTCGCTGCATCGGGGGAACAAGCTGCATTGTCCTTTGACTCCCCAGGAGACTTTGAGATTGTGCACAGCGCAACCAAGAGCAACACCCGCGACGTGGGCTTGACTTTCCCCACCCCGACCCCGAGCCAAGCCACGCTCCATGGAGGGGCTCGGAGCAGGACGGAGCAGCGGTCGGCTCAGCACGATGGGCTCTCGGCGGGAGACGAGGACCAGCACAGGTGGCAGCCGGGCAACTTCCCGGAAGGCAGGAGGCCCAGAAGGAGCCGGTCGCAGTGGATGCAAGGTCTCTGCAAACGTGTGTGTCGTGTGTTTGTTGTGGATTGCGTCGCTTTGGGCTGCGTCGCAAAAGCCAATGCGCTGCAGGGCCAAAGCTGCTGGACTGGAAAACCAGGCGACGGTGAGTTCTAGTTTTCAGACAGGCTGACGGGCCAGGACCGGGGATTGGCAGGGAGGGGCTTCTAACACTCAGCGGCCTGCGGATTCAGGCGGAAGGTCCAACAGGTTTTACGAGGGGCGGCCTCATTCTAGACCAGCACTTTCCAACTTTGGCCCCTGATAAGATAAGATGATGATGATAAGGATAAGGATAAGATGAGATGATAAGATAAGATAAGATATAAGATGAGATATAAGATAAGAGATGATAAGATAAGATATAAGATAAGATATAAGATATAAGATAAGAGATGATAAGATAAGATAAAAGATAAGATATAAGACAAGATATAAGATAAGATAAGATATAAGATAAGAGATAAGATAAGATATAAGACAAGATATAAGACAAGATATAAGATAAGATATAAGATAAGATATAAGATAAGATATGAGATAAGATATAAGATATAAGATAAGATATAAGATATACGATATAAAAGATAAGATATAAAAGATAAGATATAAGATAAGATATAAGATATACGATATAAAAGATAAGATATAAAAGATAAGATATAAGATAAGATATAAGATAAGATATAAGATAAGATAAGGTATAAGATATGATAAGATGATAAGATGATAAGATAGGATAGGATAAGATAAGATAAGGATAACCTTTATTGTCATTTTCTTACTGTGGGCACAACGGCACATATCAAAAATGACATTTAGTTGCCCGCTCTCAAAGGGAAACACATACATGACACAAACCTAAACATACTACGTACAGCATATGTATAGATCCACACCCCTACATATACATAACGAATAAATATTAAATACTGTCCATCTTGAATACATAACGGAAGGAGGAAGCTTGAGAGTTCACCAGGTTAATGCTGTATGGAAAGAAACTGTGGCTGAATCTGGATGTTCTGCTACAGATACCACGAAGCCCCCTCCTCCCAGAAGGGAACAAAGAAAACAGGTCGTGAAGAGGGTGTGTAGTGTCCCAGACAATCTTGCGGACCCTGCTCAAGCAATGCTTCTGTGCCACGTCCTGGGTGGGAGGGAGGGAGCTGCCAATGATCTTTTCTGCCGTCCTCACCACTCTCCGCACCGCCTTCCTGTCTGAAGCAGGGATGCTTCCAAACCAGACTGTGATGCCGTATGACAGGATGCTCTCTTGGAATCCTGCATCCAGTTTTGGTCGCCACGATGTAAAAAAGATGTTGAGACTCTAGAAAGAGTGCAGAGAAGAGCAGCAAAGATGATCAGGGGACTGGAGGCCAAAGCATATAAGGAAAGGCTGCTGGAATTGGGTATGTCTAGTTTAACGAAGAGAAGGACGAGGGGGGACATGATAGCAGTGTTCCAATATCTCAGGGGCTGCTATAAAGAAGAGGGAGTCAAGCTATTTTCCAAGGCACCTGAAGGCAGGACAAGAAGCAACGGGTGGAAACTAACCAAAGAGAGAAGCAACCTGGAACTAAGGAGAAACTTCCTGACAGTTAGAACAATTAACCAATGGAACAACCTGCCTCCAGAAGCAGTGAATGCGCCAACACTGGAGGTTTTTAAGAAGAAACTGGACAGCCATTTGTCCGAAATGGTATAGGGTTTCTTGCCTGAGCAGGGGCTTGGACTTGATGACCTCCAAGGTCCCTTCCAACTTTATTATTATTATTATTAGAAGTCCCCCTGTAGAAAGTGGTCAGGACAGGGGAAGGAAGACGTGCTTTTCTCATGCGACGCAGAAAATGCAGGCGCTGCTGTGTCCGCTTCACCAGTTTCTCACTGTTGAGCAACCAAGCCAGCCTACCCGTTAGCTGCACACCCAGGAGTTTGATGCTGGTAACCATCTCCACAGGTGAATCCTTAATGCACAGAGGAGTGTGGCTGGGCCTTCAACTCCCAGAATTCCCCAGCCAGCTATGCTCTATTTGCCTGTCTGGAAACCTGTTGGACCTTCAGCGACTTAGGCTCCCGGCGACTCTCCGTCTTTGGAGGGGACAGGGTGGCGGTTAGGGGTCAGCACCGGGCAGTCGGTAGAACCGGTCCTGGTAACTTTGAGTGGGAACGAAAAGAGGAGGGAAGATCCTCAGAGAACCAAGCAGGGGCGGCGTCTAGAGTTTGGCCTAGGGGACCTTCTCCGGCTCCGACCTAAGGGCGGGTCTTGCCCTGTTCCCGCGTGGTCTGAGCCCCTCCCCAGAGGAAAGCCTTGGCGAGAACCCCTCCGCGAGCAGAACTGGCCGGAACGTCTCGGGGCCCTCCAGGTGCGTCTGGCAGCTCCAGGGAGAGATGCTGAGAACGAGCCTCCCTCGTCTTTGGGGGAAATGACCCTGCAGGTAAAATCCAGGCGGCTGGCTCCGTCCCCCTTCCCCGCTCCCCGTCCCCCTCCTAGAGATCCCGGCGCCAAGGACCAGGCGCTGCCCCGTTGCCCCTCAGCCTAGTCATACATTCATACGGCTGGAAGGGACTAGTCTTCTAACTTAACAGCCATATTACTAACTTGACGAGTGCAGTGATTCACTTAGCAACTGTGGCCTGGAACGTCGTAAAAAGGAAACCAAACGAACGACTGTCTTGCTTAGCTAGGGAAATGTCGAACTTCTCAGAGAGGGCTGGCAAGCACTATATAAGTCTACGTGCTACTGCTGTGTCTGATCAGGTGTCGTATTGGGAGCCCTGGTGGCGCAGCGGCGAGAGTGCAGCATTGCAGGCTGACTCTGCCCGCTGCCAGAGGTTCGATCCTGACCGGCTGAAGGTCAGCTCAGCCTTCCGTCCTTCTGAGATCGGTAAAATGAGGACCCAGATTGTTGGGGGCAACAGGATGAGTCTGTAAACCGCGTAGAGAGGGCTGTAAATCACTGTGAAGTAGTATATAAGTCTAAGTGCTTATTCTATTCTATTCTCTATTCCATATTCTCTGGGGAGAAGGGCGGCATAGAAGTTTAAATATAAATAAATAAATAAATAAATATTCTACTCTATTCTCTTCTATTCTTGTTCTATTCTATTCTTCTGTTCTATTCTGTTCTGTTCCATTCTTTTCTTGTTCTATTCTATTCTATATCCTATTCTATTCTATATTCTATTCTATTCTTGTTCTATTCTTGTTCTATTCTATTCTTATTCTATTCTTATTCTTGTTCTATTCTTTTTCTACTCTTGTTATATTCTTGTTATATTCTATTCTATATTCTATTCTATTCTTGTTCTGTTCTGTTCTATTCTTTTCTTGTTCTATTCTATTCTATTCTATTTCTATTCTATATTCTGTTTCTATTCTATATCCTATCCTATTCTATTCTATTCTATATCCTATTCTATTCTATATTCTATTCTATTCTATTCTTGTTCTATTCTATTCTTATTCTATTCTTATTCTTGTTCGATTCTTTTTCTACTCTTGTTATATTCTTGTTATATTCTATTCTATATTCTATTCTATTCTTGTTCTGTTCCATTCTATTCTTTTCTTGTTCTATTCTATTCTATTCTTGTTCTATTCTATTCTTATTCTATTCTTATTCTTGTTCGATTCTTTTTCTACTCTTGTTATATTCTTGTTATATTCTATTCTATATTCTATTCTATTCTTGTTCTGTTCCGTTCTATTCTTTTCTTGTTCTATTCTATTCTATTCTATTTCTATTCTATATTCTATTTCTATTCTATATCCTATTCTATTCTATTCTATTCTATTCTATATTCTATTCTGTTCTATTCTTGTTCTACTCTTGTTATATTCTATTCTATATTCTATTCTATTCTTGTTCTGTTCCGTTCTATTCTTTTCTTGTTCTATTCTATTCTATTCTATTTCTATTCTATATTCTATTCTATATCCTATCCTATTCTATTCTATTCTATTCTATTCTATTCTATTCTATTCTATTCTATTCTATTCTATTCTATTCTATTCTATTCTATATTCTATTCTGTTCTATTCTTGTTCTACTCTTGTTATATTCTATTCTATATTCTATTCTATTCTATTGCCATGGTGGCACAGTGGTTAGAATGAAGTAATGCAGGCTAATTCTGCCCATAGCCAGCAGTTCGATCCTGATCTGCTCAAGGTCGACTCAGCCTTCCGTCCTTCCAAGGTCGGTAAAATGAGGACCTGTTCTTCCGAGGTTGGTAAAATGAGGACCCGGGAGGCAAAATGCTGACCCTGTAAACCGCTTAGGGCTGCAAAAGCACTATGAAGCGACATATAAGTCTAAGTGCTATTGCTATTTTCGTACTTACGACCGTTGCTCCATCCTTGTAGTCGCATGATCAAAATTTGGATGCTTGGCAACTGACATGCCTTTACGACAGTTGTACTTTCCCGTGTGTGTGTGTGTGTGTGTGTGTGTGTGACGTGATCACCGTTTGCAAACTTCCCGCTCAGCTTCTGACAAGCCAAATGAATGTGGTGGTGGGGGGGGGGGGAAAGCACGATTCACTACAGCGATTGGCGTTAACAAAAAAAAAGTTGTAAAATGGAACACAACCCACTTAACAACTGCCTTGCTCAGCAGCGGAAATTTCAGACACAAATGACGGTCACAACTCAAGGACTACGTGCGTCGTCCGTGAGACTCGACGCACAGATTCTCTTAACCCCAGTGACACCTTCCCATCCCACCCACCCCCTCCCCGGTCACCAGTTTGGA
>NW_015391025.1:9866-13077 GCF_001527695.2 Protobothrops mucrosquamatus
TCCCCCATCATCAAACCAAGATCGCGTTCCTTGGCCCTCAGGTAGGACCGAAGGCGTGGAAGTCCGCTCTTTCTCCTAACCCCGTTGTGTCCTTCCTCTGTGTAGGCTATCGGGCGATTCGGAGCAGAGCGATTTCCAAGAATGAAATGGTGGAGCGGTCCAAACGGTAAGAGGGTTGATATTTTATTTTTTTTTGGCCAGGGGAAAAAAAACACGACTCTCTTTGGATTACATTCAGAAGCGATAATGGGTAAACATCATAAATAACAGGCCCTCGGTTCTTTCTGCATTCCTAATAAGGAAGCAACGGATTCCTATCAAGGCGTCCACGCTGGGAAAGGCTAAAACATATAAGGAACGGTTGCTGGAATTGGGGATGTCTAGTTTAACGAAGAGAAGGACGAGGGGGGACAGGTTAGCAGCCTTCCAGTATCTCAGGGGCTGCCCCAAAGAAGAGGGAGTCAAGCTATTCTTCAAAGTGCCTGAAGGCAGGAGAAGAAGCAACGAATGGAAACTCGTCAATGAGAGAAGCAACCTGGAACTAAGGAGAAACTTCCCGACAGTGAGAACAATTAACCAGTGGAACAACCTGCCTCCAGAAGCGGTGAATGCTCCAACACTGGAAGTTTTTAAGAAGAGACCGGACAGCCATTTGTCCGAAATGGTATAGGGTTTCCTGCCTGAGCAGGGGGTTGGACTAGATGACCTCCAAGGTCCCTTCCAACTTTATTATTATTAAGAGTTATATTGCTCTGCTTTTGACTTCCTTGCGGGTGCTAATTTAGCTGGGGTGACTGTTGACCAGATTCTGCCCCAAATTGAGCCTGGGAACCATTTTGTATGCAACAGGCGGTCCTCGACTTAACGGCCACAATTGAGCCCAGCATGTTCTGTTGCTAAGTGAGAGATTTGTTAAGTCAGTTTTGCCCCCGTTTACGACTTCTCTTGCCCCGTTTGTTTTTAAGGGAAGCACTGCGGTTGATTAAGCTAGTTACACGGTTGTTAAGTGAATCAGGTGTCCCACTTGACTTTGATTGTCAGAAGGTTGCAAAAGGGGATCACATGACTGTCATAAGTAGGAGTCGGTTGCCAAGCTTCTGAATTTTGATCATGTGACCACGGGGACGCTGCAACGGTCATAAGTGTGAAAAACCATTCAGATATTTAATTTAATAGCTGGAACGGTGAAGTGTACAGTATAATGAGCCAGAAGACACAGTTGTGGTTGATGGATTGGGGAATGCGAGCTCCTGCCTGAGGCAATCCACATTATGATTGGTTGTTGGGTGAGAAAGGGGAGTTTCCCTTTTTTCCCGCCTTTTTAAAAATTCTGTGTGGTCTGTAGGCTGATCTGCAATTTACCTGACAATTTACCTCATGATGTAGCAATGGGCCCTACTATCTTGCTTGTTGTATACATAGATGTAGAATACATTTATTAATATAAAAGTACAGGTAGTGCTCAAGTTGTGACCACAATTGAGCCCCAAATATCTGTTGTTAAGTGAAAAGCCGTTAAGATATTTAATTTAATAGCTGGAACAGTGAAGTGTACAGTATAATGAGCCAGAAGACACAGTTGTGGTTGATGGATTGGGGAATGCGGGCTCCTGCCTGAGGCAATCTACATTATGATTGGTTGCTGGGTGAGAAAGGGGAATTTCCCTTTTTTCCCGCCTTTTTTAAAATTCTGTGCGCTCTGTAGGCTGTTCTGCGTTTTACCTGACAGTTTACCTCATGATGTAGAAATGGGCCCTACTATCTTGCTTGTTGTATATATAGATGTAGAATATATTTATTAATATAAAACTACAGGTAGTGCTCACATTGCGACCACAGTTGAGGCCCAAATTTCTGTCATTAAGTGAGAATATCTGTTACGTGAGTTTTGCCCCATTTGACGACCTTCCTTGCCACAGTTGTTCAGTTAGTAACATGGTTGTTAAGTGAATCTGGCTTCCCCCATTGATTTGGCTTCTCAGAAGGTCGCAAAAGGGGATCACGTGACCCCGGAACACTGCAACCGTCACAAATATGAGTCAGTTGCCAACTCTCTGTGTTTTGATCATGTGACCCTGGGGATGCTGCAGTGGTCGTGAGTGTGAAAAACTGGTCACTTTTGAAAAGCCACTAAATAACTATTGTAAGTTCTTCTCTTTGCGATTGTGGTGATGCACAGACAACCCACACCTACGTATACCTGCCCTTTGTGTCCCGATCAGTGCACACTTGAGGATCTCATGACCGCGTTACAGAACACAATTAATGTTGCTCGTTTCTGGGCAAGATCGCTTTAATTTGCACATATAGTATTTTAACCTTGTATTTTATATTTTAAAGTTTATGTCATACGGCAGGGGTCTTCAAACTTGGCCCTTTTATGACTTGTGGACTTCAACTCCCAGAATTCCTCAGCCAGGCACGTGCCTGGCTGAGGAATTCTGGGAGTTGAAGTCCACGAGTCATAAAAGGGCCAAGTTTGAAGACCCCTGATGTAGACTTTAAGAGGAGTGGACTTCAACTCCCAGAATTCCTCATCCAGCGTGCCTGGCTGAGAAATTTTGGGAGTTGAAGTCCACAACTCATACAAGGGCCAAGTTTGAAGACCCTTATTGGAATCGTGATGCTTCTGACACAAACAAGCCAACTCGTATTTGCGGGTCTCCCCCTCCCCACCCTAAATATAAGCTGGCCGGGACGCGAGGTGGGACCGCTCCCTTGTAAACTGTCCTCTTGCTTTCTCTTCCCTCGTCCAGCATCTACGAACAGCTGCCTGAGGTGCGAAAAAGACGGGAAGAACAGAAGAGAAAATCGGAATATTCCACCAACCGCTTGAAGGCCCAGCTTTACAAAACGGTGGGCACCCCTTTGTTTTTTGTTTTTTCCTCCAGTCAAAGCCTGCGGGGCTTCTCCTTTTCAGAAAGAGAGTCAGAAATGGATTCTGAGCATGCAAGCTGAGTTTAATCCTGGCCCAAGGAAGGCGCATCACCGTGCTTTTAAAAAACAAGGAAACTGCCGTTGTGTCTGAACCACTAGGGGGCAGCACAGCAAACCGGATGCAGGAGGGACACCGCTTTGCAAGTTTTCTCCATGGGGGGTTTCTCCCAGCTTGTTTTTTTTTGAGGGGGGGAGAGGGGGCACAGTCTGAAGAACCTCCGGACTTTTTTCTTTTTTTTTCAAGCAACTCACAAACCTACGCAAAGGATACAGG
>NW_015391025.1:13617-19605 GCF_001527695.2 Protobothrops mucrosquamatus
CTGCCGTTGTGTCTGAACCACTAGGGGGCAGCACAGCAAACCGGATGCAGGAGGGACACCGCTTTGCAAGTTTTCTCCATGGGGGGTTTCTCCCAGCTTGTTTTTTTTTGAGGGGGGGAGAGGGGGCACAGTCTGAAGAACCTCCGGACTTTTTTCTTTTTTTTTCAAGCAACTCACAAACCTACGCAAAGGATACAGGTGGGCCTCGACTTACGACCGGTGGCTTAGCAACTGGTTCGAAGTTACGACGACGAAATCTTCCCAGGGATACTTAGGGCCCGGTTTTGCAGTTCTGAAAGCCGACGAAGACACACTGGAGCCCAGTCTGGGTGCTGGGCAACCAGCCCGTATTGATAATGGCCGTTTGTAACCTCATAGAGCAGGGGTCTTCCAACTTGGCCCTTTGATGACTTGTGGACTTCAACTCCCAGAATTCCTCAGCCAGACACGTGTGTCGTAGAGTCACATGCCAAAACTTTAAATCTCTCTCTCTCTTTTCTCTTCTCTTTCTCTCTCTCTCCTTCCTCTTCACTCTTTCTTTCCCTCCTTTCCCTTTCTTTCTTTTTCTTTCTTTCTTTCTCCTTCTTTCTTTCTTTCTCTTCTCTTTCTTTCTATCCTTCCTTCCTTCCTTTTCTTTCTCTTTTTTCTTTCCTTCCATTTCTCTCTTTCTTTCTTTTTCTCTCTCTCTCCTTCCTTCCTTCCTTCTCTTCACTCTTTCTTTTTGTCTTTTCTCTCTCCTCTCTCTCTCTCTTTCTCTCTCTCTCTCTCTCTTTCTTTCCCTCCATTTCTTTTTTCTTTTTCTCTCTTCCTTCTTTCCTTCTTTCTCTTCACTCTTTCTTTCTGTCTTTTCTCTCTCTCTCTTCTCTCTCTTTCTTTCTTTCTTTCTTTCTTTCTTTCTTTCTTTCTTTCTTTCTTTCTTTCTTTCTTTCTTTCTCTCTCCTCTCTTCTCTTCTCTCGTCTCTTTCTCTCTCTCTCTCTCTCTGTTTCTTTCCTTCCTTCCTTCCTTCCTTCCTTCCTTCCTTCCCTCTCTCCCTCACACACATACACATACACATAGCCCTGGCCTTGTAACCCGTCCCAAGTGAAAGCCAGTTCAGTGCTAGCTGGGTTTTCCTCTACCTGCCTTCCCCCCCCAAAACCACTTGCCACTTTTTCAAGGATCTCCTCTTCCTCCTCTCTCCCCCCCCCAATTAATCTGGACCTCCGTCCTCGTAGGAAGGGACAAAGAGACGGGAAGGGGCTTAACTCGGACAGGCGGGTGTCCCTTGCCTTTACAAATCTGTTCTTTTCTTTCCCAACAGAAAATCACCAATCGTGTCTTGGGAAGAAAAGTCCCTTGGGAATGACAGGAAAAGAAAAAAAAACCCAAGCGACATCCCTGTTTAATAAACCTTATCGCACGTAGTACGGGGTTTTTTTTAACCTCTTTTTTAAACTTTTTTTAAATTATGAACTTGTGCCTATACTGTAGACTCCTCAGGCAGTTTTCCCCTGACGCCCCTTAGATTTCCTGGCCTTAATTGGGGTTCAGGGGGTGCCCTTTTCCAGTCCCCAATCATCTCCACCCTGGCGTTTTCCATCATAATTGAAGATGTGTGTTTTTTTGTTTTTTTTTAAATCAACAAACGATTTTTTTTTTCATATTCTGCCTGCGTTCTCGCGGATCACGGCTTTGTTACCACTAACTTATCAACAGCAGATTAAATTGGCGGTTTTGTGTGTGAAAGCAGCTTTTGTTATTTATATATACATATCTATAAATTTATATATAGAGAGAGATATTTGTATTTCGGGCATTTTGTATCACCGATGATTACCCTGTGTTTTTATTTCTGCGTGGCGGGGGAGAAAAAATTAAAATATCTTAACCATATCCCTGTTCCTGATCATTTTCACTGAGTGTTTTCATCAGCTGTTAATTCGTACAGGAGCAGCGTTTTCCAAAGGTTATCGAAACCTTCAATCCGGGATTTCTGGATTGAAGACCCTCCCGTTGAATATAAAATGAGGAAGGGGCTAGAGTTGCATATGGACAGCCAATGTCTTGACTCTTTTAATAGCTTGGCTGGCTGGGGAATTCTGGGAGTGGAAGTCCACCCATCTTAAAAGTTGCTAAGGTGGAAAAACACACTGCCTTACGAGGTTTAGAGCTGGCCAGGCAAGAATAGGCAGTTGTGAGACACAGAGACCGACAGACCAACACCATANATCCTTCCTTCCTTCCTTCCTTCCTTCCTCCCTCCCTCCCTTCCTCCCTCCTATCTCCAAATCCTTCCTTCCATCTCTATCCTTCGTTCCCTCCTTCCCACCCTGCCATCTCTGCTCTTTTTTTGCTGTCTGGTTGCAATTCTGCAAGCCGGCTGTTCTTTGAGTCACACAGGGTGTTTCCCCCCCAGAAACCTGAACAGCGGCCAAAGACAGCTGTGTCGCTTTGCGCACACCCGGCGTTGCCGAAACAGCTCAGATCCCTCCAGCCAGCCAGGATCCCAAATTAGCCAGGGCAGTGCCGTGTCAGCGAAACACGAGAAGGGTGTGGATTTGAACCAGGGAAGAAAGAGCCTCTGGGTCGGTATAGGAAGCAGTCCTCGACTTACGACCGCTATTTTATGTTCCTAAGAGAGACATTTGTTGAGTGAATTTTGCCCCATTTTATGCCCTTTCTCGCCTAAGTGAATCCAGCTTGCCCGTTGATTTTGTTGGTCTGAAGGTCGCAAAAGGGGAATCGCGGGACCCCCGGGACGCTGCGACCGTCGTAAATACGAGTCAGCTTGCCCAAACGTCTGAATTTTGATCATGAGACCGCGACGGTCATAAGTGTGAATGATGGTGGTAAGTCCCTTTTTTCCAAGCTGTTGTAATTTTGAGCGGTCACTAAATGAAGCGTTGTGATTCGTTTAGCGACTGTTTGAAGTTGCAACAGCACTGAAAAAAGGGACTTGTGAGGTCTTGCACACCCAGGACTGCTGCAGCATCCCCGCGGTCCTGTGATCAAAATTCAGACGCTTGGGCAACTGGCTCCTACTTACGACGGTCGCAGTGTCCTGGGAGATCACGCGATCCCCTTTTTGCGGCCTTCCGACAAGCAAAGACAAGCCGGATTCTCTTAACGGCCATGTTACTAATTGGACAGAGGCGGCGATTCACGTAACAACTGTGGCAAGAAAGATCGTAAAATGGGGTAAAACTCACTTGAAACATGTCTCGCTTAGCGACATCAATTTGGGGCTCAGCGGTGGTCGTAAGCTGAGGACCGCTTGCATTCCCTTCATCTTATCCGGCAGCGAGTCCCTTAACAGCCGTTCCACGGAAGTTGGTAAACATGGGACAAAATTCCCTTGACAAGTTGTCTCGCTTAGCGACAGAAACTTGGGGCTCGGTTGTCGTCGTAAGTCGAGGACCGCGGGTTGCTGGAACCTGTACGTGCCTTCCGCCGTAAGAACCGAGCACCTGCATTTCATTGCCACCCTCTGCTTTACGCCAACGCCCCCAGTGGCACGTCAAGCCCCTGCTCTGCCTTTTGCTTGTTGGAAAAAGAGCAGAATCCTGGTTTGATAGAAGGTAAACCTGGTTAGATCAAAGCCAAGCCTTTGAAGAACCGTGAACGCTGCAGCTTCAAAGGGGAAATCTCTCTGGGCTCATCTTCTAATCCGTCAGATGCCTGCAGCGAGAGATGATTCATATCCTTTAAAAAAAAAAAAGAAAGAATGGAAAAAAATCAAGAAAAGAAGAGATGTTTTTTTGCTTTTTCGGCCACGTCAAGTTGGAAAGTTTTCTTGCTCATCATTGTGTTTGCAAAAAAAAACCAGGAGAACAGCTGAACGCTGGACAGTTGCATTCCCATGTGCTCCCTTGCCTGCCAGGTGCTTTTCACCCCTAAAAAAGTTGCCTTTTTTTAAAAAAAAAAATTTCGGAGAGTTTCAACTCCAGGAGCGGACTCTCCGAATTCTTTACACTCAAGTTTTAAAAAGTTGGCAGCTATAAAAGCAGGACTTTTCTAAGGTTATGGGGAGCTGATTAACGGCACTCCCTCGTTTAACCCTTGAAGTTTTCGTGCCTCTCTGGGTTAAATTACAGGTAATTTTTTGACTTACAACCCGTGGTGGGATTCAAATAGGTGAACTGCCTGTTCTTTCTGTGTGGATGCCGCTTCCGGAAGTCAGTTCTGGGCCTGGGCAACAAAAAATTAGCTACCGGTTCTGCCGGAGTGGTGCGAACTGGCTGAATCCCACCACTGCTTACAGCCATTCATTTAGTGCAGGGGTAGGCAACCTCGGCTCTTTTATGACTCGTGGACTTCAAATCCCAGAATTCCTGAGCCAGCCTGGCTCAGCTTGGAAACCTCTCCCTTTCCCCTCAGCATGGCTGGCTCAGGAATTCTGGGAGTTGAAGTCCACGAGTCATAAAAGAGCCGAGGTTGCCTACCTCTGGCCTAGACCATTTCAGACAAGTGGCTGTCCAGTCTCAAAAGCCTCCAGTGGTGAAGGACCCACAACTAGCTGTTCCACTTGACTTTGCTAAGTTGGCAACTGCGGCGATTCACTTAATAAGGCCGGCAAGAAAAGTGGTATAATAATAATAATAATAATAATAATAATAATAATAATAATAATAATAATAATAATAATAATAATAATAATAGAAGAAGAAGAAGAAGAAGAAGAAGAAGAAGAAGAAGAAGAAGAAGAAGAAGAAGAAGAAGTTGGAAGGGACTCTGGAGATCATCTAGTCCAACCCCCTGCTCAGGCAGGAAATCCTATACCCATTTCAGACAAATGGCTGTCCAGTCTCTTCTTAAAAACTTCCAGTATTGGAGCATTCACCGCTTCTGGAGGCAGGTTGTTCCACTGGTTAATTGTTCTCACTGTCAGGAAGTTTCTCCTTAGTTCTAGGTTGCTTCTCTCCTTGATGAGTTTCCATCCGTTGCTTCTTGTCCTGCCTTTATTTATTTATTTATTTTTTAAACTTATATGCCGCCCTTCTCCCAACGGGACTCAGGGCGGCTTACAGCATGTTAAAACAATACAGGCACTATCCCCAATAAAAACCAATTAAAAACAAATATTTAAGCGCTATGTTAACATTAAAATTCTGATTAAAAATTGTCCCTATTTAAAATTCTCCCTAGGCCAGTCCCGCTTGCTGAAAAAGCCATGTCTTGAGGGCGCGGCGGAAAGTAAGGAGATCCGGAATAATCCGGATCTCGGGGGGTAGTTCGTTCCAGAGGGTGGGGGCACCCACAGAGAAGGCCCTCCCCCTGGGGGTCGCCAGCTGACATTGCTTGGCCGACGGCACCCTGAGGAGGCCTGCTCTGTGGGAGCGTACCGGTCTATGGGAGGGAATCTGTGGCAGAAGGCGGTCTCGGAGATAACCAGGTCCGATGCCATGGAGCGCTTTAAAGGTGGTAACTAACACCTTAAAGCGCACCCGGAAGACCACTGGTAACCAGTGCAGCTCGCGCAGCAGCGGTGTTACGTGGGAGTGACGAGTCCCTCCCAACACCGCCCGCGCGGCCGCATTCTGGACCAGTTGAAGCCTCCGGATGCTCCTCACAGGGAGCCCCATGTATAGAGCATTACAGTAGTCCAGGCGGGAGGTGAGAGCATGAGTGACTGTGCGCAGAGCGTCCCGGTCCAGAAAAGGACGCAACTGGTGAATCAGGCGAACCTGATAAAACGCCCCCCTGGTCACGGCCGACAAATGGTCTTCCAGTGTCAGCCGTGGATCCAGGAGGACACCCAAGTTGCGTGCCCTCTCTGAGGGGGCCAAAATTTCGCCCCCTATAGACAGCAATGGGATCAGCTGACTATGCCGAGGCGCCGGCAACCACAGCCACTCGGTCTTGGAAGGGTTGAGTCTGAGTCTGTTCCTCCCCATCCAGACCCGTACGGCCTCCAGGCAACGGGCCATCACGTCAAGGGCATCGTTGGGGTGACCTGGGGTGGAGATGTACAACTGAGTATCATCAGCGTACTGATGGAACTCCACCCC